>NW_024537618.1:0-269055 GCF_016628075.1 Suillus paluster
TCGGTATATTTGTATGTATTGTACGCTCTATGATAGATACTTGTCACAGTCGTTACAGTGTGTCACAGGGGCTACACGTGTATATATATCTATATATACCTTGGGGAGTTTTGCTGATGGGACCGAACCACGGAGAACCGGACCAAAAGTTCGGTTCGAACCGTGGTTCTGGACCGGACCACGGCAGCACTACTACAATAAGACCGACAATTCCCCTGCATACATTGTTTCTATGTGTTCGTTGAAACACCACTTATGTTGACTTTGAGGCTGATTGCTATTTTATCTTAGATCTCAATCCCTGCATCAAGGATGAGTATTTCAATGTTGCATGGACCGAAGATGGCCAATGACAAGCCCTCGCTGTTATGGAAAAAGTGGTATGTGTTGACTTCTGTGAAAACATCAGATCTAATCACGATTTTTAGTTCGATAAGTACTGCCGGAAACACTGCGCGGAAATCGCTACTACTAGTAACAATCGTATACCAACAACAGAGCCCGGTAGCTCTGAGTCGAGCAATGGTTTTGGCAGTTTGATGAGCAGGGTTACTGAAGGTCGGTGTGCCCGCGAAAAGCTCATCACTAAGGATTCTCGCACAGAACTCAAATCTTACATCGAGGAGCCACTCGTCGTCAATGACTCACGGGCATCTCCAGAGCACCAGGCAGAGCATATCTTCGAGTGGTGGAAGGCCAATGTCACGCGATACCCGATTCTCAGCCACATGGCCCTTGACTACCTCCCTATTCAAGGCTCCTCTGTGCCTTGCGAGCGTGCATTTTCGGATGCTGGGCTGACAGATACCAAACGCCATGCACGTTTACTTCCAGCAAACTTTGGTGACATTCAAATTGTAAAGAATAAGTACAAGAAGGAGCGGAGGCATCGCGAAGCTGAGATGGAAGCCAAGGAAGCTGCACGGAGACAACGTTGGCTCGACGACGCTGTCAATGAAGTGCAGTTGGGTGTGAAGTAGCTCTAATACCTATTTTTTCAATTTTGGTAGTAGAAAAAGTTCGAACCGGT
This sequence comes from Suillus paluster, assembly GCF_016628075.1. NCBI lineage: Eukaryota > Fungi > Basidiomycota > Agaricomycetes > Boletales > Suillaceae > Suillus > Suillus paluster. The sequence goes on from NW_024537618.1 coordinate 1,031, forward strand.
TCGCACCTGAACAGCACCATATAGGACCGGTTCTTGACCGAACCGTTGGCTAATGTTCGTGTTCGATGGCCTTGAGATATCATGAACAGGTTCGTGTTCGGGTTCGGGCTGTCATACCTTGAACCGGTCCTGAACCGCACCCCGGCAACTTTACTCTTCGCATCCGAGTTACAAACTTCCATTTTCATTTCCTTTTACGATCTTACCTTGTGCTCACACTTCACAACCCCTTTCTTGGACCGAGTATTTTCACCTCACCATATGCTCTTCATGCCGATTCCGGCCTAGTTAACCATTTGAAAACGTATATATATACCGCGCATGTACATTCATCCCGATAGCAAAATCTTACAGTGAGATCCCCGCTCCAAGTACGACCGAAAAGCCTCTCGAAAGTCCTCGTCTCTAGTCCTAGACCAATCCCTCTTCGTGTTACCTACTAACGCGTCTCATTTCTATCTCGTTTCGATCACAATTCCCTACCGAACTCACACTCAGCCTTACAAGACCAACCAGTGGTGTTGGTCACTTTTCGCCCCCGCATAATTGACCACAAACTGCCAGATTGATTTACCAGACGCTTATGGTAATGAGCTAGTATGGCTGCTAGATTCTCTGAAAGGCGGACCCTTGAGGAAACTTCAACCCCAGCGGAATCCAAAAGACCCACTCCGAAGCACGGATTTGAGGGACATGAGGGGGATATATGGAGTTTCGTCTTCTTGCACGACAACGTCCACATTGTGAGTGGTTCGCAGGATGGCACGATGCGGAAGTGGAATTGCAATACGGGACTTCTTGTTGGAGAAACCATGGGAAGAGGAAGGTGGAAGCATATATTCACTGGCGCTTTCACCGGACGGGAAGATGATTGCATGCGGGAGGGAGGATGGAAGTGTTCAGCGATGGAACACTGAAGGAGAGATGATGGAAGACGTTTGGACAGGTCATAGCAATGGGGTGTGGTCGCTCTCATGGTGTCCCAGCAGAGGCCATTTAGCCAGCGGGTCCAACAATGGAAGAATCCTCATTCGAGAAGCAAAAACCGGAAAAGTCGAAGTGGGTCCGATCAAGACGAAGCAAAAGGGGGTGCTTACACTTGCATATTCACCTTCAGGAGATAGAATTGCATCAGGCGGGTATGCTGCATTTTGCATCTGGGACCCGAAGACCGGCGAGCTTGTTGTCGGCCCCATCGAAGACCTGGGATATTGGGTGTTGTCGTTGGTGTGGTCTTTGGACAGCAGCAAAATCTATTCTGCTTCTGACGAATTCGCACGTGTTTTCGACAGCACCTCAGGCGAACTACTCCATCGCTTCGAGCATGGCAGATTCTTGTATTCCATCACACTTTCACCCAACAACAATGTCCTTGCATGCGTGGGCATTGGTAGTGTCACACAGTTATGGGACACAGAGTCACATCAACCACTCGGTCAACCATTTCAGCAGGAGCGCCAAGACCTTTACTATGTGTCGTTCTCTCGAGATGGAACACACCTGGCATATGGTGGAGGGAAGAAAATCACTCTCTGGATGGTCAAAGACAATATAGCTCCTGAGCTCGCAGCTCCCACACTTCAACAGGATCACAGTCAAGGCACACAGCAGGACACTCGACCTGAACCCCTATCATCCGCTTGCCTTGACGTCGGTATTCTCATGTTTCATTGCCTTTCTTGCCTTGCTCACAGGACTTGTCACAGGCTGATGCTACGGGGGGTGATGGTATCATCGAGGACGCGCACGATGATCCATACAACAACTTTTTTGAGGTAAAACTCTTTATCATGCAACGAGGCTGGTACTGACGGTAATCATTCGCAGTCTCCCGAACCATCTCCTTTGGCATCATCTGGCCCCCGTCTCCACAACCTATTCTCAGCTCACCACTTCCGGAACATCATCTCTCGACATCGCCCTCCAGCAAACAAGTCCACTCCAGAACAGTGCAACAAGCGCAGTTTCTTTGCACGTCGTCTTCATCAAAACCCGCCTGTGCATCCCACGCCAAACCAACCGATACCTGGAGGGAAGGTTCGAGCAGGAGAAGATCCCGAGGAAAGCGACCAGGCAAGTTATTTCTTGGCTTTCACACTATCACTTAATCATGATTGGACCATCAGTGTTCTGCGACTGCTATGCTCGACGCGAGCAAAGCAAACAAAGACGAAGATGACGAACCTCCCACTGATGCGCACACCCCACCACCCGATGATCCTACTTCCCCCGCCGAGCTCGACAGCGAAGACAATCGCATTAGCTGGAAATGGCTGACACTCGGTCGGTGGAAGAATCCACCGTCTGCCACAATGGCTCCAATGAGGAGATACAAACCCTCTCCCGAGGTTGTCGATGTATATGCTGTCCGCGGGTTCCAGGTAACGTTCAGTCCATCTTGTCTACAATTCTGTTCGTGCTGAAGATGGGAACGACAGAGACTCGTCGCAATGAAGCGGGTCCGCAAGACAAAGGCATCGGCAGCTACGAGCGGTGCTACTCCCGCCGCAGAATACGTCAGTACCTCATCACAAGCGGGTCCATCGTCGCAAGTAGTCTTTGCCACTGCAACACACGCGAGTAGCTCTTCACAGGCGGGTCCATCATCGCAAGTTGTCTCTGTACAGGCAATATCGTCATCGCAAGGTATAACTGTACACGGAGCTCAACATCCGCAAGACACTGCAGGTTCATCATCACACGCTTCCCCATCACATGTCGTCACTTATCACACCGAGCATGCCAGCTCAGGACTCGGACTCAAGCATAGAAGGCAGCTGCAACAGATTCCTCGACAGAATATGTTTCCCTTGCGGACACTACCACGATGATTAGGGCGGTGTTAACTGGACTTTTATGTATGCTTTGCTTGTACGTTCCTTCGTAGAGGTCCTTTTACTTCCGCTCACAACTCATAGTAACTGCATTCATCACTTTACATTCTCGTATGTGTAGCCTCGTAGCTACATTCACCGGTGGTATCGACATTAGGTTATTCCCCTGTTCACATGCTTTCTTCCGTGGCAACCTAACCATGGTCAGCTGTAATGCAAGTGACGCCTAACTCTCAGAAACGTTGTTTGGATCCAAGGGCTTTGACCAAACAACGATGGACAACTTCTAGATCTCAAGCTTCAAGTTTCAAGCTCAAGCGCTCAAGTTTGATCTCCCCAAGACGGTCTACATTATTCTCTATTGTTCTACGTCAGGTTTCGAGATAATGTTTTCGATCCTATCACCACTCGAAGGTTGTTTTTTCCACCGACCATCCCAACAGGTATACGCAGAGCATCTACGTCGTGAAATCGACATAGTGATGAAATTTACGGAACGTTCAAAGCTGGTCGAGAGGACCATCACAATCACACTCGTTCCATACTCGCCTTCCTGGTAATACTCAACCTTGTTTTCTATTTATTCAAACAACCGCTTTGAGCTGAAGGTCAAGTGCAAAGCCAACCACGGTAGGTCGGCATAGTGCAAGGCGTACAAAGATCCAAATAGACAGATGACATTTCAAGTCGGTACAGAATGTAGTCACAAAGATAAACATAAGAGAACATACAGAATGTGATGAATTAGGATATGTTATACCATACTCACTTTCAATTGCAAGGGCGCAGGGATACTCACAGCTGGAAATTTTAGGCGTGATATATGGTACGCCCCGCGTCGGAAATGCAGCATGGGCTGCTCTCTTCGATTCCCTGGTAAGCTCGATTTTCCTCCTCGCTGTGCCTTCCCCGCATCTGGCCATATGGTGAAATACTAAATTACCGGGGTAGAACCCGGACTTCCAAGAATCCAACCGTCCTCGTCTTCTCCTGCTCGGACCTTCACGTCTGGCGTTGATGCTGGTTGGTTGAAGGTGACGGGTGCGGGCGCTGTGGGTGAGTTTGAGTGAGTACGAAATTGCGCTAGGGGCGTTCTTGACCTTGTATCGAGTCAAAATCTGAGTCCTGACGAGTGGGGAGAGGTGGTGACAAACTGTGATGGGGACGTGTGCGATGATAAGCCTCCAGCGGCTTGCGAAGATTAAGTTCCGCTGCCGACTATAGCCTGCGATGATGGGCCCGGCTGTGACGAATCAATGATATGCGCTGTAGCGAGAGGAGCGCTGCACATTACCGCCGTTGTCTGTTTCTTGCGTTTTGGTGTTAATTCGAAAATTCCCTGTTGTCTCCACATCTAATAAGAATAAAAGTTTGCAGAAGATAGAACCGAAGCTCACCTGGAACCCACGCACAGCATATACCTCAATCACCTCGGGACGTTTCTCTGCTGGAGCCATTTCGACGGAATTCCCTCGGGCACGCATTTAATTGTTTCCAGAGATTTCGATTTTCTTCACTGTCGAGCTCGGCAGGGGAAGCGGTATCATCGTGCGGTGGTTTCTGCATGTTGGCAAGAGATTCTTCCCGCTGCTTGCCTTTACGCTTCTTCTGCTACTCATAATCAGTACTAGCGCCCTTGCCTGATAAATGCGAGTTTACCTGGAAAAAATTGTCATATGGATCAATGTGCCTCTCCTGTATGATGCCATCGCCCAAAATGGGGTTGTGGCATCAACCTGCGATGACTCTGTGAGTGAGGTGAAGCAGGCAGTCAAACATGAGAGTGCTGACGTCGAGGCAAGACAATGATAGGGACTTGAGTCGGGTTTTCCGCTAGACCCACTTGCAAGACGGTCCCCGCTGGGAGACCACGACAGCGACCGCACCACCAAACTATGACCCGTCCAAAGGCCTTCGATCATCTGTCCGTTTGTGGTCCATCGCTGAACAATTTCGTCATACCTCCCGCATGCAATTGTCTTCCCGTCCGGCGACAGCACCAGCGCGCATATGCGTCCCCCCATGCCTTCCCGTGGTTCTCCGACAAGAAGTCCTGTGTCGCAATTCCACTTCCGCATCGTGCCGTCCTCCGAAGCACTCACGATGTGGACGTTGTCGTGCAAGAAGACGAAACTCCGTATAGTGTCCTCAGTGTCCCCTAAATGTATGCTTCGGGCTTGATCCTTTGGTTTGCGCAGGGGTTGAAGTTTCCCCGAGCTTTGCAAAAGATTCTGAAGCCATGGCTCGTTACCGTAAGGCATCTGGTGTATCAATCTGGCTCTGATGCGATCAATTATTGGGGAACAGTTAACAAGCACTCACCGGTTGGATCTTCTGGGCTCTCTCTTGGTGGCCAGCTGGCTAGGTGGACGAGTGCTTTATGTGTTGGATGTATGAATCCAATGACACGGCGCTGATCCTCGATTGAGAGGATACAGCATTGTTACTGTTTATATTCGATTAGCTGTGCTTATCTCCACTTGAACCATATCACCGCCAGTCAGGCCAGGAATGAATTGTAAATGATTATGATTAGCAATTCTACTATGTCACGACAGTCATATGTAATACAATGATCAACGTACCAATGTCCCCGCACTCCTCATGCACTCTCAACCAATGCTGGATCAAATACACCCTCCGCACCAACCTCCTCCGCCTTATCATGCCTGATGCTTTCCATGCTTAAAGAAGCATACAGCGCAGATCGACCCAATAGTCATCCGTGTATATCCAGCCGTCTGGTCATCAATCACAACGTGAACGATACGATAGTAACGTATGAAACTTACTGTTGCCCGCCCCATAGACAGGATCACCACTCCCGGAACAGGAACCAGAAACAAGACACACCCACCTCCCCAGTACATCCGGTCTCCGCTCCTGTCTCCACGAATATCCAGCCTGGTGCGAGTAAAAACGTAAGGTTGCTGCTGGGGGCACATGGAGTTAGTTATAAGTTCGAAATGTACCGGTATAAAGAGAAACGCGCACCTCACTTCGCCACCCACCCCACCTATCCCTCGCCCTCATCCACGGCGCACGATCCGGAGGCCTCAAACGTATCTCGCTCCACGTCCCAGTTCCCGCACCAACCAATGTATTCCCAGACGCAGCCCCAACATCAAACCCCGACCCGAAACCCGAACCTGCTCCTGCAGCATCAGGATCATCCTGCGCACCGAACGACGAAGGAGGAAGAAGGCCCCGGAGGCCCCTCTCATTCTCTCACAATTCGACCTCCCACATCACAGCGCCCCAATGTCTGTCTTCGAGTCTGTCGAAGTCGATTCAGGCGGCGGAGCTTCAGTTTGAGGGAAGCGTGTTTGGAACATGTCGTCGCAGACTAAGGTAGTACTCGCGTTACTTCTCTTTATAATACCACCGTTTACTGTAGCTTTGAGCAGGGGTATGATCCGCACTTGCGTGAATGGATGTGTCCATAGAAAAGGTGATACACCTAGGATAAAGAATAGCACGATTAGAGGCAGCACAGGAAGCAAAAGGAGGAAAGAGGAGGGGATGAACGAGGTATGCGTGCATCGGTAGATGAGGCGGCCACGGGTGTGACAGGTGAGAGGAGATCCATCGTAGGCATCAGAATTGCACGACGAGAAATGAACTAAGGTAGAAAGTAACGAAGGAAGAAATGAGACCTACAACGCGCCCATAAGATTTTGAATAGGTTGAAGGTTCGCTTGCCAATCAACGCTGCCCTCCGACAGAGGTGGCGCAATTGGAGCAGGTGGGTTCTTCGTTGACGTTGATTTGGATAGCGAGGGGTTAGAGTACGTTCAGAGCATTATGACTGCTAGTAGAGCATGCAGAAGATGTAACCCTTATATGCGAGGAAAGCAGCCTACAAAAACTCAGTATCAAGCAAGAATGACGAAGGTGGCACGCACACAAGAACGCGTAGGCAGCAATTCAGATGCCAGTATATTTCCACCTGCGTCTCCACATGAACTGTTAGATATAGGATCTGAAGGGCGCTGCTAATTCACCCGTCGATGCTGGCATGCTTTGGGAGAAGTGGAGGGAGATGAGAATCTTGGACGAATTGTTTGTTTGCAGGCCAAGTGCGAAGCGCGCGGTGAGTATTTGATTCTGTTGGACGGTTTTTATTCAGTTACACGACAGTCACAAGCTAATTTGATACATGTCCGACTGTTCAAGAAGCCATCATAAGTGGTGGCCGAACTCACAACGGCACCTACTCTGAGGTGCCGAAGACTACCCAGTGTCGGTATAGTTCATAAGATTTTCCAGAAGATCTGACTCTCACACATCGGGGGTTTCAACATTTTGCTTCTTGCAAGACTTCAATCAAAAGCAGATCTAGACCTGGCTAAAGCATTCCAGACCTAGCCTAAAGCGTTCCAGAGCACTCTAGATTACCTTTCGAATGTAATTACACTGGCGGCAAAAGGTGGTAAAATGTCAGTTTCCCCGCTGTGTCAATGATTGAGTAGAGACTTGAGGGCAGACTCCGGACTCGAATGGATGAGGATGTGTCAGCAACTTGCTTCACAGTCACTAGTGGTGAAGCGCTCGGCGCTAGCGCTGATGTGACTGTCTTAGCAACGATCAGTATACATGTACAGTGAGTACTACTACTAAGTAGTACTAGTGTGCCCCAGTCTCACCCCTTGTGACACGGTTTTACAGAAACTAGAACTCGCCGTATCATACTATAGCTTCCCTCGCAATCTTGCATTCTACGTGTGCATATTCAACCTTATTTACCTGGGTTTTATACTAATGATGAGGCGCATCACAGTGTGACAGTAGCAATACCAGCGTCTTCGCCTGGTTCAGCTCTTCTACTTGATGCACCCTGCGTTCTTGAGAGCCCTCGTGGCAGACAATGTAGAGGGGTGGCAAGAGGCCTTGCAGAGCTGTCCCCCCGGGCATCCTGATCGGTCTGAGTGTCTTGACGCTCTCGCGAATAGCCTTGCGAACAGATTCCAGCAGTGTGGCGTCCCGTCTGACCTCGATGAGTCCATTGAGCTCCATCGTGCTGCACTGAAGCTCCGCCCCCCTGGTCATTTTGAGCGCATCACGTCTCTGAACAATCTTGGCCTCAGCCTTCGAGACAGATTCCAACAGCGGAGTGCCGCATCTGACCTTGATGAGGCTATTGACCTCCATCGGGCTGCACTACAACTTTATCCCCGCGGTCATTCTGATCGATCTATGAGTTACAACAATCTTGCCATCAGCCTTCAAGACAGGTTCCAACAGCGGAGCGACCCGTCTGATCTTCGTGAGGCCATTAAGCTCCATCGGGCTGCATTACGCCTCCGTCCCCCCGACCATTCTCTTCGATGGACATCTCTCCAAAATCTTGGCAATAGCCTTCGAGACAGGTTCCAATGGCGGGATGTCCCGTCTGACCTCGATGAAGCCATCGGGTACCATCGGAATGCACTAGAGCTCTGTCCCCCCGGTCATTCTGGTAGATGCTCGTCTCTCGTCCGTCTTGCCACCAGTCTTGCAGTCAGATTCCGACAGCGGTGCATCCTGTCTGACCTTGATGAGAGCATTGAGCTCCATCGAATGGCAGCGGAGCTCCCTCCCTCTAGACGTGATGAGCGATCCGCATCTTTCGACAATCTTGCCCTCAGCCTTCGAGACAGATTCCACCAGCGGGGTGTCATGTCTGACCTTGATGAGGCCATTGACCTCTATAGGGCTGCACTCCTCCTTCGTCCCCCTGGTCATTCTGACCGATGCCGGTCTCTCAACAATATTGCCATCTGCCTTCAAGACAGATTTAAGCAGCAGGGCGTCCCGTCTGACCTTGACGAGTCCATTGAGCTCCGCCAGGCAGTACTGGGGCTTTGTCCCCCTGGTTATTTTGGTCGATATGAATATCTGAACAATCTTGCCGCCAGCCTTCAGGACGGATTTCACCAGCGGGGCATCATGTCTGACCTTGATAAGGCTATTAACTTCCATCGGGCTGCACTACTCCTCTGTCCCTCTGGTCATTCTGATCGATCTGCGTCTCTTGTCAATCTTGCCACTAGCCTTAGAGTCAGGTTCCAGCAGCAGGGCGTCTCATCTGACCTTGATGAGGCAATTGAGCTCCAGCAGGAGGCACTGGAGCTCTGTCCCCCGATTCATTCTGGTCGATCCGCAATTCTGAACAATCTTGCCATCAGCCTTTTTGACAGATTTCACCAGCGGGGCATCATGTCTGACCTTGATGAGGCCATTAACCTCCATCAGGCTGCACTACTCCTCTGTCCCTCTGGTCATTCTGAACGATCCACTGTCTCTCAACAGTCTTGCTGTCAGCCTTTGGGACAGATTTCACCAGCGGGGCATCATGTCTGACCTTGATGAGGCCATTAGCCTCCATCGTGCTGCACTTCCCCTTTGTCCACCTGGGCATTCTGGTAGATCCACATGTCTCAATGGTCTTGCAAATAGCCTTCTGGGCAGGTTTGAACAGCAGGGCATTCTGTCTGACCTTGACGAGGCTATTGAGCACCATAAAGCTGCACTACTCCTCCATCCCCCTGGTCATTCTGATCGATCTGCATCTCTTATCAATCTTGCCACCAGCCTTGGAGTCAGGCTCCAGCAGCAGGGCGTCCCATCTGACCTTAATAAGACAATTGAGCTCCAGCAGGGGGCACTGGAGCTCTGTCCCCCGATTCATTCTGGTCGATCCACAATTCTGAACAATCTTGCCATCAGCCTTTTGGACAGATTTCACCAGCGGGGCATCATGTCTGACCTTGATGAGACCATTAACCTCCATCAGGGCTGCACTACTACTCCGTCCCTCTGGTCATTCTGATCGATCCATGTCTCTCGACAATCTTGCTGTCAGCCTTCAAGTCAGATTCCAGCAGCAGGGTGTCTCATCTGACCTTGATGAGGCCATCGAGCTCCAGCGGGCTGCGCTCCTCCTTCGTCCCCCTGGTCATTCTGATCGATGCACATCTCTCGACAATCTTGCCCTCAGCCTTCAAGGCAGACACATCCTGTCTGACATTAAGGAGGCCATTGAACTCCATCAAGCTGCACTGGAGCTCCGTCCCCCAGGTCATTCTGATCGATCCATGTCTCTGAACAATCTTGCCCTCAGCCTTCGGTACAGATTACTGCTGAAGGATACCCTGTGTGACCTTGATGAGCCAATCAAGCTCCATCGGGCTGCACTACTCCTCCGTCCCCCTGGTCATTCTCTGCGATCCGTCTCTCTCTTCAATCTTGCCATCACCCTTCAGGACAGATTTCACCAGCAGAGCATCCTGTCGGACCTTGATGAGGCCATTGACCTCCATCGGGCTGCGCTGGAACTCCGTCCCCCCTTTAATTCTGATCGATCTGCGTCTCTCGACGATCTTGCTCGCGCCCTTGTGGACAGATTCCAGCAGCGGGGCGTCCTGTCCGACCAGGATGAAGCTTTTGAGCTGTATTTGCAACTCCCCCAACTACCACATGCAGCATATCATCGCAATCTTAATGCTGCCAAGTCATGGGCAGACTCCGCTGAGAAGGTAAACCATGACTCTGCATTGGTTGCCTATCAGACGGCATTGAAATTCCTGGATCACCATGTCCTTCTTTTCTCATCTTCTTCACGTGATTTCAATGCCGTGAGGAGGGCCACTCATTCTCTCGCCGTGGATGCTTTCTCATGCAGTGTTCGTCAGTGGTGCTCTGATGACTGCTGTGGAACTGGTGGAGCAAGGCCGTGCAGTATTCTGGACCCAATTGGCACGGTTCCGCACACCACTCGACGACCTTCACGCGTCAGGTGACACCAGCGCAGTGTTGGCGGACGAGTTCAAGCAGCTCAGCTTATCATCTTCGTAACGCGTTCGATCAGTCTGCTGAAGATCATTCCTCGCAAATCCGGCAACTAACCATGCAATGGGATGATGTCGTCTCACGCATCCGCAACCTGCCCGACTTTTCTCATTTCCTCCTACATCCACTGTTCCCTGACCTCCAGAAGGCGGCAGAAGATGGTCCAGTCATCATCGTCAATGCTAGTCAGTACAGCTGTGATGCGTTGATTATCTTGAGCGCACAAGATCCTGTCCACGTTCCACTTGATTATCGCACGGGCTGAAGTCTCGAGTTGTCTTCCGAGTTTCAAGTCCCTCACAAAGGAATTTGGTTCTTCTGATCATCGATACAAGCTTATCAGCATCCTCCGCAAGATTTGGAGCGATGTTGTTGACCCTGTGGTCCAAACTCTTAGGGAGTTAAATGTTCACCCTGGCTCACGTATCTGGTGGTGTCCTACCGCTGAGTTCATGCTGCTTCCGCTTCATGCAGCAGGACCTTATGAGAAGAAGGGAGATGATTTGTCGGGCATTTACACCTCCTCTTACACCCCAACTTTAGCGACTCTTATCCGGGCGAGACAGCAAATCTCTCAAGATGCGTCCATGCAACATTTTGTTGCCATTGGTCAAGCGATTCCGGAAAGAATGAAGGAACTCCAATATGTTGCTTCTGAGGTAGCCGTCGTCACTCAGCGTCTTGCGTCCGTCGTCCCCTTCACATCGCTCGAGGATAGCGATGCAACAGTCCAGGGTGCACTCAATGCACTAAACGAGGCTCAGTGGCTCCACCTAGCCTGCCACGGAATCCCGGATCCAATGCAACCATTCAATTCTTCCTTTGCGATGCGCGATGGGCCTTTGATGATCAAGGATATCATCCGATCTCACTGCCAAAATCCAGAGTTTGCATTCTTATCGGCCTGCCACACTACCTCGGGCGATGTAATTAGTCACGACGAGTTGATCCATCTCGCTGCGGCTATGCAATTCTCCGGATTTCGCAGTGTCATTGGTTCTATGTGGTCTGTCGACGGCAAGGTTGCACTGCAGATCGTGTCTGCTTTTTACAGCAACATGGTTGATGATTCAGGGAGATTGGACTGCAAACGGGCTGCGGTAGCGTTGCACAAGGCTGTGAAGTCGTTGCGCAAGAAGATTCCACTGGAACAGCAGATCGTGTTCGTTCATATAGGTGTCTAATTTGAGACCCATTATGACATATCACATTTGTTGTAAGTATTCCATACCTTGTCGGCATACTACATGCTTACACTACATCTAGAGATCGTTCGACCGCTCTCGTTGACAGTCCAGACGAGCGGGCCTCAGATTCTGGGATGCCGAACAATATTCATACCTCCCTCGACTGCATGCCATGCCCAATGCTACCGACTCGAAAGTCGGGGCCAATGGTGCTAGCACACAACTTTCCTGCCTGAATGTCTCACTTATCTAATTTCCCTGTCTACGCTCTCATGGTCTTGTTGCTTCTATTCACTGCTTGTTACGCACTTGGTTTTACCCTCTACCGTTCTGTATGCGGCAAGTGATACTTAGTATGAATTAGTTCTCTAGCCTCAAACTTCCGACTGTTTTATTCGAAGTCCTAAAACTACGAGTACGAGGGTTAAGGAGGGGTTTCTCGAGGCGGGAAGTGATTGCAGACGGATCGTGTCTGGCGGAATTTTTACATAGTCAAACGTGTTGACATCATCTACCTATCCAATCTTCCTATGTAGAAACTAACATCAGGAATCCACTGAACGCACGAATAAGCTTGTCATACCTGCAAACTGGTATGTGAACTCATCGAGAATGTTTTCCTCTCGTTCATATATGATATCGAGGTCACAATGTTAATGAGCGTCGAGAAGCATGGCACGAGGACATTGCGAGGACACAAGAATCGCTTGTGCTTCTGAACTGCGAGGGTTAATACTTGATTGAGTACAGCTGACCGTAGTGTATTTCCATAGTAAAATGCGTGTATATGCAGGTAGACGTGGGGGTATAGGTAACGGCGGGACCGAATGTAGTTACGAGGCTGAACACCCAAGAACGCGAATACTTAACGTGATGAAGCATGACGAGTTTCGCAATATTCAGCGGAATAAAAGAACAAGCTTCAAACGAAGCAGCACGCATGAAAACATCCAAACATTATCAGTCGTCGTGGAAGTGCCCGCGAGGAAAACATATTTTGTCGAGGAACTTGTTGCAGGAACCTTGTATCGAATCAGAATCTGAGTCCTGACGGGTGGGCGGGTAGGTGGTGACAAACTGTGATGGGGATGTGAGCGATGATGAACCTCCAGTGGCTTGCGAATATTGAGCTCCGTTGCCGACCATAGCCTGCGATGATAGCCTCGCCTGTACACAGACCATTTGCGACGATGGACCCTCAACGAGAGGAGCGCTGCACGTCACTGCCGTCGACTTTTTCTTGCGTTTTGGTGTTAATGCGACAATTCCCTGTTGTTTCCACATCTAGTAAGAATAAAGGTTTGTAGAAGATGGAACCGAAGCTCACCTGGAATCCACGCACAGCATATACCTCAATGACCTCGGGACGTCTCAACTTTTCCGGAGCCATTTCGGCGGGTGTAGTATCCTTCCCTCGAGCACGCATGAGTCGTTTCCAGAGGTTGCGATTTTCCTCGCTGTCGAACTCGGCAGGAGGAGCGGGATTATCGTGCGGCGGGCTCTGCGCTTCGGCAAGAAATTCTTCCCGCTGCTTGCCTTTACACTTCTTGCTGGACTAACGGCCCATCATGTTGGCCTGACAGTGGGCGAGAGCCAATAAAGGACTTACATCATCAATTTCACCTCCCTCGTCTCCTTCTCCTGCCAGAACCTTTGCTTTTGGTATTGGTTGGTTGTGTTCCATGGCTGCGGGCTCTAGGGACGAGTTTGTGCGGCCGCGACGAGTGAAGAAACTGCGCTTGGGGCGTTCTTCTGGAGTGGACTCATTTGCTGGCAGGCGGTGTCGAGAGATGGTGTTCCAGAAGCGGCGAGCCGAGGACAGGTGGGGGCTAGATGATCCCAACGGAAGAGATTTCTGGGAAGACTACAAATGATTGTCGTCAGTCTTACCGGGCCTTTTGCGTGACGAACACGAGTTCAATTACCTGGAAAAAATTGTCATATGGGTCGTCGTGAACCTCCTCAATGATACCATCACCCCCCGTAGCATCAGCCTGTAACATTCCTGTGAGCAAAGCAAGACTGACAGTCAAACAGGAATACTTACGTCAAGGTGAGATGATGATGATGGAGACTCGGGTTCAGTTCCTTGCTCAGGTGTCCCTTGTCTGTGGTCTTGTTGAGGTATGGGTCCTGGAAGCTTGGGAACTATGTCTTTGACCATCCACAGAGTGAGTGTGTTGTTGTCTCCGCCATATGCCAGGTATGTCCCATCTGGAGAGAACGACACACAGCGAAGGTCTTTATGATCTTCACAGAGCGGCTTATGGGACACTGTGTCCCAGAGCTGTGCGATACCTTGATGGCCCACGTACGCTAGGACATTGTGTTTGGGTGAAAGTGCGACGGACGACAGGTGATTCAAGTTGATATTATCGTGCTTGAAGCGATGGAGTACCTTGCCTGAGCTGCTGTCCAATACACGTGCGAAGTTGTCGGATGTGGAATAGAGCTTGCTGCTATCCGATGACCACACCAATGAGGTCACAATATTGACTCCAATGAGTTCAGAATCACTAATAGGGCGAATAACAGGCTCGCCGGTCTTGCTGTCCCAGATGCAGATTCCGTCCGATCCGCCTGATGCAATTCTGTCTCCCGAAGGCGAATATGCAAGAGTAAACACCCTGTCCAGGGTGTCCTGCTCCAGGCGCAACTCGACTTCTCCGCCTTCTGCGTTTCGAATGAGGATTGTTCCATTGCTGTACCCACTTGCAAGCTGGCCTCCGCTGGGTGACCACGAGAGCGACCGCACCCCACCACTATGACCCATCCATGCGCCTTTGATAAACTCTCCATGCGTGCTCCATTGCTGAACACTTCCGTCCTCCCTCCCGCACGCAATCGTCTTCCCGTTCGGTGAAAGTGCCAGTGTATATATGATCCCTCCCTCGCCTTTCCATGGTTTTCCGACAGGAAGTCCCGTGTCGCAGTTCCATTTGCGCAACGTGCCGTCCCCTGAAGCACTCACGACGTGGACGTCGTCGTGCAAGAAGACGAAAGCCTGAATGGCGTTCTTATGTCCCTCGAATTCGTGCTTCGGACTTGGCCTTTCGGATTGTGCCAGGGTTGAAGCTTCCTCGAGGGTCGGCTTTGCAGGATATCGAGAAGCCATAGCTCAGGCGTCCCAGTCTGGTCAATCGATCTGTCGGTTTGTGATTAGTGATGGGGCGACCGACTGACCAGTACTCACCGGTTGGTCTACTGGTATCTCGCCTGGGGGCAAGCTAGCTAGGTGGGCGAGCGTTTTATGTGTCAGATATATGAATTCCACGAGGCAGCGCTAATCCTCGATGCCGGACAGGTTCATGTGGCTATACTTACAGGATTTCGGCAGGTTCGTTATTCGTAATCCATGATGTCCACTATCAGGATGGTATTTTTCATTGTGTAATCATCCACCTGGTATCGATCATGTTAGCCTGAAAGCTAACTTTACATGGGTTAGCATACACGTTGCGCAAGGCAGAGACACGGTGGGTCACATTCAACGGTCAACACACCTTTTCGCGCCTATTGCCTCACACCTCACGTAATTTGCTGTGCACGTTCGATTAGCTGTGCTAATCTCCACTTGGACCAGATCACCGCCAGTCAGGGGAATGAATTGTAAATGGTTATGTTTAGCAGTCTACTATGTCGTGACAGTCATATGTAATACAATGATGAACGTACCAATTCCCTGAACTCCTCACGCACTCTCGACCAATGCAGGATCAAAATACACCCTCCGCACCCACCTCCTCCGCCTTGTCATACCCGATGCCTTCCATGCCTCGAGAGGTGTCCGACGCGGATCGGCCCAATAGTCATTGGTGTATACCCATCCGTCTGTTTGGTCGTGGGGTCAGGTAGATGAAACAAATGATAAGATAACAAACTTACTGTCGTCCGCTCCAAAGACAGGATCCCCGTTGCCGAAACCAGAACCAGAACTAGGACAAACCCAGCTCCCAAGTGTGTCAGGTTTCCACCCCTCTGTTTCCACGAACGCCCAGCCTGGTGCGAGCGAGAACGTAAGGTTGCTGCTGGGGGCGTAGGGACTCAGTTTGAAGTTCGAAATACATCAATACAAAGAGAAACACGCACCTCACTTCGCCGCCCACTCCACTCCACCCATCCCTAGCCCTCGTCCACGACGCACGATCCGCAGACCTCAAATGTGTCTTACTCCACGTTCCAGTTCCTGCACCAACCAATGCACTCCCAGACCCAGCTCCCACATCAAACCCCGACCCAAAACTCGAACCAGCTCCCACAGTATCAAGATCATCCTGCGTGCCAAACGACGACGACGACGACGAAGGCCCCGGAGCCCACCTCTCATTCTCCCACAACTCCACCTCCCGCATCTCAGCGCTCCAATGTCTGTCTTCGAGTCTGTCGTCGTCGATCCAGCGGCGGAGCTTCGTTTTCAAGGTGGCGTATTTAGTAGTCAAGGTAGTACCCGCGTTGCTTCCCTTGATGATGCTACCGTTGACTGCGGCTTTGAGCAGGGGTATGATGCGCACTTGCGTGATTGGATGCGTCCATGCAAATGGTGACACCCCAAGGACAAGGAATAGCAGGCGAAGCGGGATTAGAGGTAGGATTGGGAGCAAGAGGAGGAATGAGAGGAGGGTGAGCGTTAGGATGAGCGAGGTATGTGTGGAGCGGTGGATGAGGTGGGGAGTAAGAGGTGAGAGGAGGTCGTAGACATCAGAACTGCGCAACAAGAGCAATAAACAATATGTAGAAAGTAACCAAGGAAGAAATGAGACTCACAACGCGCCCATAAGGTTTTGAATAGCTTGAAGGTTTGCTTGCCAGTCAACGCTACCCTCCGAGGGTGGCGGCGCGATTGGAGCAGGTGGGTTCTTTGTTGATGTTGATTCGCATGGTGAGGTGGTAGGATACGTCGAGAGCATTATAGCTGCTAGTATAGCGTGCGGGAGAAGTAGCACTAGACGAGGGAAATAACCTGCAGTTCACTGAGTACCAAGCAAGAATGAGACGAAAATGGCACGCACACAAGAACGCGTAGGCAGTGATCCAGACGCCCGTATATTTCCACCCACGTCTCCACATAAGCACCTCCTCCAGTCGATCCTGCAACCAAAACACACAACCTACTCTAGCTACGAACCTCCTAAAATTGACGGTAGTAATTGGAATGCTGAGCGGGTCTCTCGTGCTCAGCAGAGCTGTGCTGGACTTGCGAGGGGTTGCAGAAGCGGGAATCGAGGCAGGAAAAGAGCTGCTAAGGAGGAGGGTAGATAGAGACTTTGTCGGGCTAAAGGTGGTGCTGGTTGTAGGTGGAGGCGCGGGCGAAGAAGAGGATGATGGCAAGGACGTGCTGATTTTTGTAAATGGGCGTACGGGGTTGCTCGAGCCTGGAGGTGATTGCAGACGAATCACGTCTGGCGGAATCTCTACATAATCGAACGTTGACATTGCGAACAACTTTTAGCGCGGACGTTGGTGAACACAAATGACCTAGCTAGCCTGTGTTACGTGGGATGATTGACGCCCAATGCATTTACATAATTATCCCATAAACTTTTCAAGGAGCCGCAGCCGTGGCACTGGACACAGAATCACAGTACTACATAGTGGTGGCCCGAGAAAAGCTGGGATACATAGTTTGTTTGGATATGGCCTACAGGTTTTCATATCCTGCTCAGATCTGAGATTCTTCACGAGTGCTGCAATCTGCATTTTTAGCTACCCTAAAAATATGGTGATGCTTAAAGCCAATTTTCTATCGATGCGTGACCAAGTATAATACAACGGTGTAAAAGTGCCTGCAATCGAGCCTGTCGCCTACGAGTGATCGACGTTGACGCCTTGAGATTCAGGTCCAAGAACAATTGGCATGATCTTCTGCGCGACCGAGACTAATATTAATAGCAAAATTACTGTTCACATCACAGTAACAAGTACACATTAGATTAAAAGCTTCCAATAATAAGTACAAAATCGTATACCCCGCCATCACGACGTGCCCGCAGGCGGCCTAACATGCAAAATCACTCGAGGGACCTTCTTCGCCATGAGAGGGCTCACAGCCTCATTCTCAGACGCAGATGTAGAAGTCGAAGAACTACTAGACATAGGCGCTGGTGTGTGTGTACCCTTCCTGGGGTTGCGAGCCACCTCGGTTGTGCTGCTGTTGCTCGAAGGCTTCTTACGCTCGCGTAGGGTCATCGATGTTGGAAGCACCCAATTCCGTGATGGCTGTGGCGGGGTACGGTAGACGTCGAGATGGAAGAGGAGCTCTGTGGTACGTGTAAGCCACGGCTCGGAATCGGAATCTCCAAGCGAAAGGCGCCCGAGTTTACGGGCTTTTGTGGCTTTCTCGAGCTATCATACCTTTTAGCATGGTACAGAGAGACGGATTGCAACGCTAAAATACCTTGACGAGGTTTTCCAACTCCCACCACCTCTCATCCACCTGTATCGTGTCCACAACGAGTCCACATACATGTGCCATTGCCCCGCTACTCAGGGCACGATCGCTGTACCCGCCTTCCAGCACGCTCACGACGCGTCCACGAGCATACACATCGGCAAAAGCACACGTGTCGCGAGTAAGTCGGTGATAGAAACTCGTAGGCACTTTTCGATTATGACGAGACATGCTTGGATACTCGTGTTCACAGGCGTCGAACCCACAACTGTCTCAACCGTCGACGATGGGGGGATGGGTACGAGATATAATGGACGCACCTGATGAACACCATGACATCATCTCCTGGTCCACCAGTACTGTCAAGGAACTGCGACGCTGTCTTCAGCAGCACAGAATATCGTTCTTTGTAGAGGACATCCCAAAAGTATGCTTCGGAGCTGTAAGTCTGCAGATGTATGTTCTCGATGTGCTGTCCATGCGGTCCGTGTATTGACGTTGACGCCGCTTGAACAAAAGACGCTTTACCGTCCTATTAGCTGCTCAATTATTCGCAATAACTGAATACAGAAACGGTCCTTACCTCGCATGGGAAAGAGAGAACATCGTGTATTGAGCCGTAGAATATCTGCGGACCGTGTTTGAAAGGTGGTGCGTTCGGTTCCGAAGGTGATTGTTCAGACTCGAGCGTTTGTCGGTAGGTCTCCTCATTGATTTGCCACACTATCGATTGTGTGCCATTCCCTAGCAAATTTTTGTGTGATGTCCCCAACGAATGTCCATTGAAAGAAGACTTACCATGATGCAAATCAATGTCCAATATCACAACACGTTTAATCCCATGCTTGAGGTGTGCTACGAAGTGAATGAACAACTTACATCAACTGAAGTGAAAAAGCATACCATGAGCTGCGCCAACCGCTACATTGTTGACAAAACAGAATCCGGAAGGGGTATCTTCACCGCAATGATGGCCTGGCGGTCTCACTGCTACAAATGCTCGTTGAGATCCGGTAGCTACAACAGAAGCACTTATGCGAGTAGATGCAATGACTGCATCCACTGCTTGACACACGGCACCAATAGCACCTTGGATAGCGTCGATCGAGGAGGGACATACTGCAAGCATGCAGAAAATAAGCGTCATACCCGAATTTTCCCCAAGACAGACACGCACGAAATAGGTCAAGTGGTGGCATACCCTCCGGCATTTCCGACCCCTTCTTCGTAATATTATCTTCGCTATCCCTCGCCCACGCTTTCAAGTTCCGAAGATACACATCCCCGTCTATATCTCCATGCACGTATTTCACAGCAGCATTATCCAACAGATCAACCGTAGCCGTGCTCCTTGCGATAGAAATACTTCGGGCTCGAATAAGCCCGCCATCGGATGTAGCGATATCCATCTTGTCAAGTGCAGCAGCCAGCTGATCCTCTACGGAGATGTCTGCGTGTGACTCTGAGTTTTTCAGAGCACCTTCGGCTTCTTCGATACGCGCTATGGCAGCAGCGAGCCCAATCTTGACGGCGCGCAAACGTTCGGGTCGCTCCACGATGGCTGAGGTATCTCGTGAGCGGATGAAGCGGTGCTTCAGACAATCATCTTGGAGGTATATTTTGACGTGTGGTGGAGCTTTTGATGACGATGGCTCGGGTGGGTTTGAGGTGACCTGAGATACAGGTAATGGAGCACCGATTCCTAGTGGGTCGACTTCGGATCCAGCTTCCGAGTCTATCTTGATAGGTGAACAGGCTGCGATTTGAGTGCTCATATTGTTCATGACTGTGAAGTCCTCTAAACTCCTGCGTATGAAAATATATATTTTAAAGTAGATGAGCCTTACCTTAGATATCGATGATCATCTGTAGTACTTGGCTCGTGAAGCGCGTTATTTACCTCTGTTTACCCCTAGTTTACACGCACTTTGTTCTTTCCTTCCTCACCGCGAGTCGGCGACCAGCACTGCCTGGCAGCCTCATTAATGGTGGATCCTCCGGATTGTGAACCACGGATAGACTACCTCGAAGGTGACCTGACGATATACCAGTCAGCTGAACTTGTTATATATCAGGTCGCCTTCGAGCTACATAGTTGCAGGTGATTAACTCCTTCGGAACTTCATTGTGGAAATTGTGAGTTCAGCGCAAGCTGGCGCCGGCTCGAGGGTTGCATTATCAATGGAGCTTCGGTCTTGAACATTGAAAGGTCCTTCCTGGCTCAAGCAAAGCATAATATCAACCGGTGAGCAGCGAGCGCTTGTCCCTTCCTAGAATGAAAGCTATGTACTTATTCATCCTTGCGTCGAACTGTATTACTAGACGCCCTTTACGACCGCAACACTCAAATGCCAAAACTTTCATGGCGTCCTTGTTCGAGTTCGCATTTCCTTCGCATTGCCCACGAGCATGCTTATCACCGGTACGCGTCTCCATGACAACACCGGACCCAGCGTCATTCTTATCTGCTCGCCCCCGTCTGGAAGGTTCCCTAGAGCTGTTCACATTGGCACATCCGACTCCTGATCCTCACCGAACCACTGACGTAGTTTGGGCAAACTGATATGTAAAGTCAGAGTCTAGATGTATTTCTGTTACCCGATATGCCAGTAAGGTGAGAATGTGACTCTCGTTATCTCTGGCACATCAGGTAACAGAAGTCAGCGATAACCGCCATTCCCCCACTAGTCAAGAATCGCAAACGGAGTTACGGTGTGTTTTGTGGTTTGTATCATTGGGCCAGCGGACACGAGTTATCTTATATAGAAATCTAGATGCAAGTAATATGGCACACATGTGTTGACACTTGTTCTTAACGTTCAACGTTCATCCTATACTGTGTACCATTCAATCGTTTCCATAGCCTATTGTATTGCAATAACACAACAATGCATCAACGCCAAACTCTTGGTAGTTTCCCGCTCGCACGCCTATTCAAATACTCACGTTGAACACGGCGATGCCCAGCCGCCCGCCTTGAGTCTACTGCTATGCATTCTTCTGACTAATTTTCCTTCAAAGTTCCGCGCTGGCCTACATCAAATCTGATTGCACTCACGACCAAAAGGCGGTCCTTTGGCGGCAATGTCGCCTACTGCACCTAATCAAGCCCAGGAACAAAGGTATGAGTGTCAGTTCTGAGCATCTGTCGACTACCTGCTGATTCTGTTAGTAACAGACCAATCAGCGACTTGGACCTCACCCAGTACATTCGTAAGGAATCCAATCATCCAGTTGCTCACGGAGGCTACGGAGATATTTGGAAAGGCGTCTTAGTTTTGCCTACACCGAATGGAATCACTGAAGAGGTTCGCCGACATGGCTTAAGATAAATATGAGGCTCTCAGTAACCTCCACAGAATGTGGCAGTCAAAGCCATTAGATCTTACTTCTTCGACGAAGAAGATAGGGTCAAGAAAGATAAGGCAAGCACTTGGATCTCGTGTTCAAGGAAAGCTAAACACGATATCAATTCTATCAGAAGCTGCGGCGTGAATTGGGAATCTGGCAGAAACTTGTGCATGACAACATCCTCCCATTATATGGGGTTGCCCTCGGATTTGGTCCGTTTACTGCCATGGTGTCTCCATGGGCAAAGAATGGATCATTGACTATGTATCTCGAGTCCAATCGAGACCTTTCGATCCCTGATCGATTTCAGCTCGTAAGTCTATGTTCGACACTCCAAAAGCTATTGAGATGAATTTTTTGCTAGCTTTTCGATATCGCAAGTGGTCTGCATTATCGTCCGTATCCGTTCAGCTTGTCGATAGTTGGACTGCTGACCATGTCGTTAGTACATTCAAATCAAGTCGTCCACGGAGACCTCAGTGGGGTTCGTAGAGACCAGCCCTTCCCACATAAAATACTAACAACCTTTCAGTCCAATGTTCTGGTAATGGAGAATGGCACCGCGTGTCTTTCGGACTTTGGGCTTTCTGGTGTATTATCCGAATTCTTTGGCTCATCAAACTTCTCTTCTACCATCGCCGGAAATATTCGGTGGGGAGCCCCAGAGCTGTTCGCCCTGCCGGAAACTCAAGACGGCATTTCAACAAATCGCCCGAGTAAAGAAGCTGATATTTACTCATTCGGCAGCATAATGCTACAGGTGCGCTTCAATTAGTCCCTTTGCGTGGCCGCCACTGAAGTATTTCTGTTTCAGGTTTTCTCGGGGAAGGTTCCTTACTATTATATCAAACAACAGATGCAGATTATTGTGATGGTCGTGGATGGCAAAAGACCTAGACGCCCGGAGGAGCCTCAGATCGCTGAAGAACATTGGAACATGATAGAATGTTGCTGGAGCGCCCGCAGTGTTCGGCCGTCCAGTGAAGATATTTTGAAGTTTGTCGCGGCACATCGAGGTGAGCACAAAATTGGTTGGTCGAACGGACTTGTCTAACCTTCTCACCTTGCGTTTATTAGTAGGGCCATAGAATGTTTGTGAGCAACTTGGCACTCGTCGAATCACATTCGACCGCTACACAAACACACCTCTGGATTGTGTCGTCTACATACTTTTCCACGTCCCCGTAAGTACAAATTCTAAGTACTAGTAGGATACTTCATCTGTGACGATTTCTCGTTTGTAAAATCAAGATTACATACCAAATAGTAAGGTTGCGGTTGAAGGGTATCTCCATCCACTTTTTGGATTAAAGTCATAGTCTTATCTGAATCAGACAATGGGAGGTCATGGGATAAGGGTGCTTCGGGGGATTCGCTGTCTATGTCGACTGGCTCGACCCGAAAAGGACAACATGCACGATGAACGTCCCCTAGTGACCCAATGGTCTGTCTGTCCGACTCTATCAAGATACGCAACCACGCAACCATACGACAAGATCATGAAACCTGTTAATACAGTGAAGCAGCATAAAATGCACAACCCATGCACCTCCGCAGCTTAGAGCAAGACATCCACAATCCCTACACTCAAATCCACCTCGACCGTGTTCAATACCATCATCGATCGGCGACACGAAGCTGCGTCTGTGCAGCATGCCAAACCTTAAATTTATGTCGAAGAAGATGGAGGGAGCTAGCGCTAATGTATTGGAATTTCCCAACACATGCACCCGTCAAAGTCACGTGTATGCAGACACGATCATTCAGAAATGCTTATCGTAGTGGCCAGACTCCGATTGGCAAACTTAACGCAGTTTGATATGCTGATAGATGGATTGATTGTTGGGTAGGTGTCTGAAATGTGCTAGTCAGAAAGGTAAGAACCCCGGAGAAGACATGAATATATCCACAAGTACGAAGGAACGACAGGATCTATCTTCCTTCGATTGGTCTGGCTAGGGCAGACTAATGTTGACAACATAGCCCCTTCGGTGATCGAGTCCGGTTATTTTGTGACAACATACCACGGTCAGCCGTATTGCATGCAACACTCTAAACGTTTGTTTGGATCCAAAAGATAGCCTGACTGACCTGGCCTGGCAGCAGTTTTCTGGATGTTTAATCGTCATCTCCTGCTTTGCATGTAGGGTGCTATCGCAGTCAGCATATATAGAATTGCTGCAACAACGCAGTTGGTCCAAGGAGGAGAGTCACAAAACACGTCATGTCATGGATAAAAATAGCGCTACCTGCACATTCTGCAACACGGATCGAACTGAGGAGGCTTATGGGAGAGGACTTACTTGTCCATCAGTCAATCACCCAACCACTTCCGAACATCGGGGGCATCCTTACCGAGTTCGATGTCCGTGTAAATTGGGGTCTGCGTATTGGCCAAGGAATGGGGAAGGGATAGTCCCATATAGGAATAATAAAAAGCATCACACGGCAGAAAGCTTATGACGAGACAATGTCCAACATAGGGTCAATGACCCCAAAGGACCACACTCTGAAGCAAAAAAAAACCATCAGTACACCTTAAGTAGCTTCGAAAGGGCCGAACTAATAAACCTACCCCTCAGGTACGAGCGTGTATGATAAACATCACATCTTTATGCTTAGAGGTGCTAAGGTCGCGTCAGGCGGCCCTATTTGGGCCTCTATCAGAGATACGGTGTCTGGATGCACTGGAAAGCTATGCTCAGAAAGATGATATGCAACGCGCCACATCCCCTCCGGTCCAAATAAAAGCGCAAAATCTATATACGACCTGCAGGGAATAGCGCATGGGTACTACTTATCAGCGTGAGGAGTAGGTCGAAAAACATGGACCACATACCCCGGGCTACAAACTTAACGCCCAATTTCTGTGTGATGCGTAGGCGTTTCTGAAGCACCCTGAAGTGGAACAAAGTAACGAAGTGGCTATCGCTCAGTCCACCCCCTTCATGCACTTGAATTTCATGTGGTGGACAACCCAAAAAACGTCTCAAAGACTCATCCTGGCTGATAGTGCACGATGAATTAATTGGCATCGGGGCATTAAAGACCGTGTACTTGCGATAGATTGCTTCCCAAATTTAGCTGCATGAACATTCCGTGATCGCTAGCTCCCATGGATGCAAGACGCAAGTCGGAAGAACAATCAGGCGAGAATTCGGAAATGAATTTAGTAAACGCCGAAAGGACTTCCCGTTGGTTATTTACGATCGCCAAGTACAGCGCCATGTGGCCCTCAATATTGGGTTGTTGCAAGAGGTTGGTGAATTCTGCTATCGTTGGGAGAGCAGCAGCGCAGGAGTTGACGATTTGGGCGACAGAGGAAGGCGTGAAATCGGGAGAGGAGACAATTTCACGGTAGAATTGTAGGTAGAACTGTGGTACTCGGAACGGTAGTACTCGGTTTCTGGTTGGATCGTAGAAAGGAAAATACAGATCGTTTGCATTGGACGGAATCATCTGCTGCCAGTGAAACAGACCTCGAAAGTGCGTCATACGAGGGTGGTAGTGGCTTGAAATTGGTGACAGACGTGCTATCATCGAAGAATTTGGCCATTGTAGAGGGAGAGGCAAAGGAGACTCATGCAAGCTTTAATAAGACTATAGGGGCACAACAATTGCGCTCGTCTCCGGGAACAAATAATGACAAACTCGCTTGTACGACCGAGTACCATATGAGGGGGTGACGCTGTCGGTCCGGTGACGTCCGCCTGTCGGTAATTTCGAATGTTGGTTAAATCCTGTTACAGGGAGACTATGGTCGAATGCAATCAAATATTCACAGAACCCACCTATATGAAAGAATCGCTATATATTGTACCGTACGCTATCCAAAGTAAACCGGTTCTTTGCCAGTAAGCATCAGAAAGACTGAAGTTTGTCCATCAAAATCGCCCACTCAAGGACAGTCACGCCTTTCTTCAACACCTCCTCCTTCATCTCCCTATCTCGCGTCTCTTCTCGCAATCGGGCGAACGCCCGTAGGTGCTCTTCACGCCGAATACCAAGACCGGCAAGTACAGGCGCTATGTGAAGCAACGTTGGCTCGCAAGACGCAAGCACCATTTCAACCGATGACGTGGAAGTTGAACGTACACCCATGACGGGTGGGGAAGGCCAGCTTTTACCGCTGCGTGGAGGTGAGTTGCTGTTGCTACTCCTTGTCAGTGGTGGTTCTTGTAAAAAAGTAGTCGGCTGCGGTTGTAATGGTGAGGTTCTAGCATGCTTGGATAGCGCTTTCAGCTCAGCCATCGTGTATATCCGTTCCGAACGGGTAGGGCTCGGGGGGCCACCCCGTTTGTCGCGTTTCGACGTGGTTCCTTTCTTCACCTGAGGTGACCAGTTTGCATTGAGATCGGAAGGTGTGTACAATCTCTCTGAGCGATATGTCTGAGAAACGCTCGAGCGGCTTCTTCTGAGACCTTGCTTCAGGTTCTGCAGGTTATGGTGGTCAACGTCATGCTCGATTTGATGATAATAAGACACAGACCTCTATATCTCTGGGTAAAGCTGGCGGTGATTTGCTTCGCCACTGCTGGATCCGTTGGGCGGTATCACCGCCCTTGTTTCCGACCACGTTCCCAAATTCATCCTTCTCATTTCTCGCAACATCTTCCCTCCACATGGAGACCTTCCCTCCACGTTCAACGTCTCCCGATCTTGCCTCGGACGTATGGCGCTGCACGATTCCATTGTGTTGTTGCTGCTTCTGCGAGGAATGTTCGCTTTCTTGATCATTGAGCCCCGCATCAAGCATCCGCCTCGCAAGTTCTTCGGCATAAAGGTATTCATCCTGTTGCAGATCAGGAGCCTGCCGATGGTTAACCTCATGTCTCTCTGCCCACTCTCCATACACGCCGCTATATCGTGCGGCCCCATTAAGCACCTCATCCTTGTGGACATGCACCTGCGTGACGCCATCATACCCCCGCTTCTCCGATGCAGTCTCAAAGTCGTCATGGGTCACAGCGTCAAAGTCATCATCCACGATCTGCACTGTCGTTGGTGCTCGGGGATGTCTGTGTTTGCGAGCCACGGGGGCTTTGACGGCTATAATGTCATGAGATGAATCTTATGTTCATCGATGAGTTAAGGTGGATCTCCCAGAGAACCAGGTAATACTCACCGCTATCTGACGGTCGATACCGCATTTTCCGCGATGGACAACGGGCTTTGGGTGTACCCCGATGAGATAATCCTTTGTCGATGTCGAGGATAAAGTCAGGAGTCTGGCATGTGTATGTGCATGTGCCACTCTCGGCCAGCGCCCGAAACCGAGGCAAACACGAGGCCTCCTGCGTTCGACCTTTTGCATGTCGTGCCTGTCTAACTCCACCTTTTGCGATCTGATCACGCTGAATGAAACGGTCATTGACTCCTGCAGAAACGCATACTACACGTGTTTGGTGATTATGGGACATCGTGCGTGATAGAAGGATTCAGAAGAGATGGTCGTTAGATTGCAGGGTTAATCAGATAAGAATGGGCGTAATGTTACTGTACAATGCGGAGAAATACATGCTGTGATACAAACATTAATAAGATGGTGCAGACGTCGGAAAACACGTAGCAAATAATTAAAGCGAAAGAGGAATTGTGCTACGCCTATTTCTTCGTCTTGCTCTTTTTGCTGCTTGATGCCCCGGCTTTGTCGTCCGCCTGGAATGACGTCAATGAAGACCGTTGGATCTCGTACAAATTCTTACCTTTCGTTTTGTCCCCTTTCCGTCTTTTGCAGTCTTGCTTTTTGATCCTGATTTTGCGTCGTCGGCCTTTGTTTTCTTCGGCGATGTTTTCGGTTGTACTGAGAAGAAGCCGTCGAGGCGGCCCTGTTGCTTTGCGTTTAAGAATTTTTGTAGCTTCTCGGCACCTTTGCGGACTCGGTCCTCACTTTATGTGCGTCAGTTGGCGGTTGGTGGGTAGAAGACCAGGCTTACTTGAACCCTTTCTCAGTGACCAGGAACTGTACGAGACCATCGATATCTGGGTCTTTCCATTCGAGCTGGCAAGAAACGTAAGTGGACATCTAATTAGTAGAGGGACAGATCATACCTCGACCTCAGAAGCTGGGACTACATCTGGTTTTTGGAAAAGTTTCTTTGCCTCTTCCCAGGGCCACTCATCGGGGACCTGTATGCCTCCCTTTTTCTTCTTGGCACCGTCTTCTGCGTCGACAGCTTTCTCCTCCTTCTCTACTTGCCTGGGTAAAGTAACCGTGTCAGAGACATGATGAAGCTCACAACTGGAATCACATACTTCTCTCGCAAATGCTCGACTACGCCCGCGAGTCCACCGTACTCTCGTATGAGTTTTAATGCGCTTTTAGGTCCGACTCCTCTTATTGGCTCGAGGTAGTCGCAGCCTAGTAATATACAGAGGTCGATAAACTTGGAAAACTTCAGTTTCGGAATGAATGAGTGCCTATGGAACAGACCTGTGGCATCTCCATCTCGAGGCCTTCGAGCGCCTTCGAGAGGTTTATTTCGCTTATGGGTGCCTTCTTTGCCTCGGAGAAGGTGAGGTGTCGGTAGAGAATGGGTGCGTTGAAGGTGAGGGTGTCCATATCTTCTGAGCCTGCCGCATATACCTGGGTTTGGTGAGTACCGACATTTACAGAACGACGAGTTGCAGACCTTTCCTCCCCTAGCGAGTTCTGCACACTGTGCCTCGGCTTCGGATGGCGCCTGAGAGGGTGTTATCAGCTGAGCGGAGAAGTAGATAAGAGACATACTACGATAACAGGGATACCCATGAGTCTCAATAGCTTTCTACATTCTTCGTTGTGTTCTCTTGTGACTTTGACCGTTCGTCTGGAGAGCCTGTCGACGTCCTCTGCAGTGCCTGTTTCTTTAGCCTCTTCACCTTCTTCCTTGGCCTCCTCCCTCCTTTCAAACCGTTTCGAGAGCTATAAGAAAGTGAGGACGATGAACAGCGATATAACTCAGCCACATACCACACCCGACTTGAGTTCAGGAGGTTTGCCATCGAATACATACGCAGGTTTGATACCATTCTCGACAATACGTATAGTACGGTAGAAAAAACCCATCAAATGACTCGTCGTCTCTCCCGCGTCGTTCGTGAGCATCTCTCCGTCCTTTTGACGGACTGCAATAAGGAACTGGTATATGGACATTGACGCGTCTATGGCGACTTTACGTCCGAAGAGGGTTTTTATGTCGTGTTCTGTGATAGCTTTTGGGGCATGCTCGGAGATGAGCGCGGTTAGTCCTTTAATACCCATTGTTGGTTGTCTTGATCGTCGTGGATGGTGGTGAGCAGGCGTGTGACAGCTTGCGCGTGACGTGAATGTGACACAACGCGAATTTCGACCCCTTGTGCGGGGGTTGGTCCTGTTCCCCTCTGCCAGTAGCGACGATAGATGGGTGTACATGAGCCTATTCACTTTCCCTACATGATGTGGTCGAATCTCCCCCACACAAACGCAGGCGCTTTTACGAGGACCGCGACGTTGACCCTGAAACTAAATCCATGATAGAAGGTGGGTGGATTGTTAGCTTGATGACCCGCGTCTGATATTTCTCTTAGATGAAGCCGACCTTGGAATACGCCAGCTTATTTCTGAGGAGATCGACCTGGAAATTGCTATCCGCCAACGTCTTCTAAACACCATCAACTCTCGCATAACATGGGCTCTTATGCTACAAGAAGCTCTCGCTCGAGACTTGTCCACTCCAACTCCTGATGTAGCACCAGACGAATTTCAAGAAGCCGCTCTAGACGCTCTCAACGCTGTAGAGGCACCTTGCGCATTCCTCTTTGATCGAGAAGAGCCCTTATATGACGACACTGAACCTCCCTCCCTCCGTTCTTTTCTCCCCTGTCGCCACAACTCAGCGCGAACGAATACCTCCAAAGGTCAGGCCTACGCGTACCACTGCAACGAAACTCCACCCGCAGAAAAAGCTGCTCTATATCCGTCTCCCCCCTTCACAGATAGACGTCGATGAGCAGATTGCCGTTCTCACTTGTCCCACTTGTACTCGCATACAGTTCACCACACTGCAAGGGCTCTTGAATCATGCGCGACTTGCCCATGGCATTGAATGGGCCAGCCACGACGCGTGCATTACTGCTTGCGCTGTTCCGGTGCCCTCCAGTAACGATGCGGAGAAGGAACGAGTCGAGGAGGAAGGTGTTGAAGTACCCTGGGGTGGTAGTGTTGTTGGCCTACAACGGTTGTTCGAACGTGCTGTTGGTGTTAATTTACCTGCTCCTCTTCTTCCCGAGGAACGGCAGGGAGCGGCGATACCCAGCACCCTTCTTTCACGCACCCTCGGTTTACATGCAGACTCCCCTGCGCTTGCTCCATTTCTGGGCAGAACTCCGAAACGAAGATGCATACATGCTTATGAGGAGGATACGGAAGTTGACATTCTTATCATCGACACTGCCCCGCTTAGGCCGTCTCCCAGTTTGGATAGCAGGGAAGGGGTTGAGAGGAGAGAAGAGGGTGGTCACCCTTGGCGAATGGCTTATCCGCATCGAAATAGAGCTCGTCCTGAACTCGATCTTATTGTTGACGTGCCCGCATTTGTTGATAACGATACAGAGAACACGGCAGCCCCTGCAATACCAGGAAGCACGACTTCTCGCTTCCATATCACCGCTCGTGTCCATATCACAGATAGAAGTTTATATGTCTCTCCAGGTTCGTTCCCGTTTTTCTACACTTTCGTTTTGGAGTTTGACATCTGCGCAGGTCGGCGGGTAAATCTAAGCATTCCGCCATCGCATACTCACCGTTGGATGCTCAGTGTGACTGCTCCTTCTTACGTGCGTGCATCCTTTCCCCTCCTCTAAGCCTTGTGATATATCTCGCTTATAGTCGATACCTCTGGCCTCATTCATGATACGCTTGACAGTTTTGGCAGTGGCACCATCTGATAACACACAACGACAGCCTTGTACCGTGGATAAATTACCCTTTGCCATCATAGGCTCATTTTCTGAGCCCTTTCTTGCAAAGGTCGTGATGGAGTGGGCTGGTGGCGGGAGAATGGAAGTAGAACACTGGATTGATGTATGTCTTACTTTTGTGCTCGCATCACTCGCATTCACTCTTCACGTAGCTTGACCCCGCTAACTCTGGAAGCTCTGTCCTCGGTTCAGAACAAGTCCTCGATGTCGAACTCGACAGAGGGACACGCCTCCTCCCTGCCCCCTCTGGACCTACACCGCCTCTACCTTCTTTGGAACGTGAACCTGCAGAAAGTACAAGGCAATCTGCGGCCAAACATCAAGAATCTGGAGATGAATTCGGATATGAGAAGGTTCTGCGGAGTTTATTACCAAGGGTCCCTATGACGCTCAAAGGTATTATTCTTCTAGCCAGCGTTACACGTGTTCCATTCTGATTGATATGACGTGACCATAGATATGAAGTTCCGTACACACGTGCAAGTACCGTACAAACTTGTCCCTTCGCCGGCGCATCTTCTGGCGCTTGTGCCTGGGAGACGCAAGGCTATCGAAGTACGTATTTTTGAGGCATTGTTGTTTTTGGGTGTTTTGAAAATTGTTTGATGGTAGTGGGGAAGAGCACGAGCGCTGCAAGCACTTTATGTCCAGCACGCCGCTTCGGCCTCGGACTCTGCAGAACTGATTTCACTCACTGTAGGCGATGTCTATGCCTTCCTAGAAGATTCGGGGCTTTTTCCGCGTTCCTCTGCAAAGACCGAAGTTCCCGTCCCGAGTGGGAAAGAGAAGAAAGAAAAGGAGAAAGAGAAAGAGAAAGAATCGACGCCTTCGCCCGTCGATGAACCCTGCGTCGTCTGTGGCATCAAGAAACGCTTGCACCCTGCACTTGCTGTCACGACAAAAGTGAAGAAGGAGCCTACTTTTGACGAGACGGTAGTTTGGGTTTGCGATATCGTTCCGCGGCAGGAACTTGAGCGGGGTTTACGAATACCTATTGTGGATTTGACGAAGATTTTAGGAGGTGGACTCGAATCTGCCCTCTATGCTGGGGGAACGGCAGGACTAGCGCATCAGCCTCTGGTTTCCTCGGTTTCTTCTCCAGTGCTCAGACCTTGGCGGTACACTCCCCGGCAGATCGTCTCGCTAAATCCGCCAGACCTCACTCTTGCTATTCATATGAGCGTCGGCTCTTTGCGCCTCCCACACTTTCCCGATCTCCCCTCCCCCTCCCTAGACAACCGTCACACAAATTCAGAAGTTGATGAAGCGCTTGCGCCGTCAGCGCTATTAGCCGCTGTGCTCAAACCATTTATTTCTGTCCTTGTACGGTCTGCAGTGGATGTTGCAAAACGGGATATGGCGATTGCTTCTGGTGGTGGTGCCGGTTCTGGTGGTGCCGGACAAGGCAAGACGCGGACTAAACGAGGGAGGAAAGTAGGGTCTGTTCTCACTCCAGGACATGTCTTACGAGGGCTGTCAGTGCCTAATCCTGGCGTCAATGGTGGTGGGCTCGCCACGACTACGACTACGACTACGACTGCTCTGAAAGATGTGTTGGGGCTTTGTTTGGCGGGAGTGGGCGTGCCGCCGGAGTTTGGACGATCGTTGACGCGTGCTTCTCTCCGTCAGATTGTGGATCGGGATGGGAGTGCTGATATTGGGGAGATAGGGGAAGGTGGCATTAAATTGGAACCGCCTTGATCTAGCGGGACCGGTTGCGCGCCTTACGATTACGAGGCTAGTGAGTGTTTTGAACTTTCAATCTGCCGGAACAGGTTACTCATGTGTATTTTTTAATCCTGTTTATCCTACGATAGACACATGCGCGGAATTCAATATGTATACTTCTTTGTGGCCGGTAGCGCGACCCCCAACCTTGCCTGCAAAGCCTCTAATCTACGACACCCCGGAAACGGACCGCGCACAATTGACTTCGCACACCCCCGCTCTCACTGCACACACTAGGCCGAGGTCGCTCGTGTCGAAGCCTTATCGTACGCTAGGACGCCAAGCGCTGGTTAACTAATGGGTGTACTGCGTAATGCACATATCATGTGGCGATGTCATGCGCTGGAAAGTTACGAAGGTGTTACAATCGGCGCAGTGTCCTTGCAAAATGCTATCTCGCTGAACAGATTCAGACCTCGTGCCTGGTTGATAGATGGTGTGCTGCAAAAGGATGCAGTGAATGCGTTTTGCAGATTGGTAACCAATATGTACTGGGTCTATTCTGACTCCAGGACATGTTTTACGAGAGCTGTCGTTGCCTCATCCTGCAGCTGGCGTTCATACTATATCGAGTGTGACGCCAAGTGGTGGGCTTGCTGCGAGAAAGATGTGTTGGGGCTTTGTTCGGCGAGAGTGGGAGTGTCTCTGGAGTTTGGGTGATCGTTGATCTCCATCAGATTGTGGATCGGGTTTGGAGTGTTGAAATTGGGGAGATGGGGGAAGGTGACGCAGTTAAATTGGAACCGCCTTGATTTAGCGAGACTTGGCGTGCGTGTGTCATTTGAAGCTGCGGGCAAGTATTGCGCCCCACGATGCTAGTGTGTCTTAAATTTTTAACATGTCAGACCAAGGTACTCATATCGACTCGAAGCCTTATCATACGCCAGGACAATATTGGTTAACTAGTGGATGTACTGCGCCGCGTCCTTGCAAAATGCTATCTCGCCCGACAGAGTTGATAGATAGCAGAAATGATGCAGTGAATGGTAATCGCATTGATACTATCACCGTCATGACATCGGTTCCTACGTGACTTCAGTCGCGACTCGCCGGTCACCACTGACTCTGATTGGCATTGGCATATTCCGTCACTTTGCGCAGTGTGAATCATCAATGTTAATGATGGACCGTCACATGCATCACATGCCGCAGTTGACATTCAGATCCTATCTTTGCTTTGGTGCGTAACCATCGGTTCTCGGTGACGCTCATAAATGGATCATGCGCTCTCGCGTACTTGGCACACGCCCTGTGCCTACCTGCTATAACGGGCTGCGGCTTGTCCAGCGCTTGTCTATCAGTCTAATTGACTCCCGAGGTTTTTGACCAGTAAGTACAGTATATTTCAAAGGTGTTGATATTAACGATGGACGGACTAGTTTAGATCAGACCAATACTAAGTCACGATAAGTTTGGTCCATCACCGATATCCAATACGCCGCACCAGATAATCGTTTGTGCAAAATCAGTGCAAAAGCTTGTATCGGTCCGTACTGGACATTTGGTGACATTGTGTCGTGATCGTTTCTCCTTCATCGATGTTTCACACCCGAGAGCTGGGTTGAACTGAAGAAATTGCGCATATGCTACTTTGCTGTGATCACCAATTCAGGAACATAACATATATTAATAGACGGTCGGCACCTCATAGTGTCATGCATGCACTCTCTGTGATACGGTCTGATACGGTTATGAAGTACAATGTGACACGGACGAGCGCACGTAGGCCGTAAAGGTAAAAGGACAGGCTGCCCGAGAGTCACCGGAATTTTTTGTCCGACATTCGCCTCCGAGCACCTGCAGAGGTCCTCCCGCGAATCCTCCGCTTCCGTTTTTGGTCACTCCTTACATAAGTGAACCTGGTCAATTTGAAATTGAACCCCTTGCTTTAAGTAGCGGGCATGTGCATGATCTGTTGCAATTGAACACTGGCATTGACATTTCAGAAAAAAAAAGCGGAAGATCCCTTCTGATCAAATTTTCCGGGATGCAATTTTAAATCCTGTTCTAATTCACAATCAACGCCTTCTTCAACGGACCAGCGCGGTACTCGGACTCTGGAGCATCGCCCACCACAGCAGGCTGTCGGCATCCATAACTTCTTCGGATAGTGATCCAATCCGTTTACGGAGTATACCCGAGACCATAACGCTCGCGTTACGGCCGATTATTTCATTCTGCGTTCTAGCTCAAGTTGTTGTCTAGCGCAATTTTCATCCTCACTCACTCCTTTGTTTTTTCCGGTTGACTGGGCTTCTTCTGCAAAATGCCAACAGTAGATCTCGTCGTCCCGCGTTTCGATAACACCCTCGGTGCTTTGCTTATAGGCTTCGCTGTCTCTGCGACGTAAGTACTTATGGCTTTGCCCTGTCGGGCTGAATCTGACCTTGCGTTACAGTGCATTTGGAATGTTGACCATTCAGGTGTTCATCTACTATAGGCGTTTCCCCCAGGACAAGGCTGCATATAAAGTTCTCGTAAGTGCAGCAATGGTCCCGGGTTATGCTCAGGCTTATAATAAAACGAAATCTGGCTAGGCTGCCTCAATATGGTGAGGTGAATGTTTGCCCTGCTGAAAACAAGGCTCATATCACCAAAGGTTCCTTTCTCTTATCGATCAAGCCTTTATTGGATACGCCGTATATTATTATACCATCACGTGAGTAGCCTGTCATCCTCGCCTCACGCCGCTCAATGACCCACTAGTAACTATTTGAACCCACTCCCATTGGCTGTGGGAAGACCTCAGTGGTGAGCCCCTCTGTTTCACGTAATGAATTATTTGTTTTAACGCGTGTGTTAGGACTCTTATAG
Organism: Suillus paluster; assembly: GCF_016628075.1. NCBI lineage: Eukaryota > Fungi > Basidiomycota > Agaricomycetes > Boletales > Suillaceae > Suillus > Suillus paluster. The sequence continues at coordinate 36,103 of NW_024537618.1, forward strand.
TAAAGTCATACTTTCACTGGGCATTGACATAAACTGAACTTCTTTCGTGTAACAGTTACAAATGACTTTGGGAGTGAGTTTCTCCTGTGAGCTAATTGTGGTGGACGTATCTAATTGAAGCGCTCAGGCTGTCGTTGGCGCCGTTGTGAAGGCGTTAGTGCAAAGATTCTACCGGGGTGAATATATAATTGACCTTCCTTTTTATAGGTGCTTCACAATACGAGTCTGGAGATGTAGGCAGCTGTTTTCACGTCACTCTAGATTTTTATATTGATGGTCGCACAGTCAGCTATAGAAATTGGTGGCTTACGGGATTTTTGGTGGGTCGAATTTTGTTCCCTTGATTTCGCATTTCGCCGTACTGATAAGGTTCCTTTCGAAGTTCTTGTTGGTCTTTTCACAACTTGGTAAGGGTATTGTGCTAGTGTCCTTGCCGAACGTCAGACTGATGAAATGTGTATCAATGTCAGGTACAGCAATCAGTGAGTACATAGATTCTAGGGTCAAGACTATTCTTAATTTTCGCCTTCACCAGCATTCACTGTAAAATGGTCCATCTATTCCTTATATTGAGCGTCGTCAAGTATATTGATGTAGTGTACGAAACAGCTTCCAGGTTCCTTCTTTCTCGTACATGACTCGTGTGCGGGTGCGTAAATTCGTTTTGATCTGTTATCCATTCTCACCGGTAGTAGTTGGTGGGAAGCTTTTCCTTGGGCATCGGAGTCCTTACGGACATGAGCATAGCTGCTGCGCTGTGCTTTTACCTTCAGCGAATGCGCTCAAGTTATTCGGGGTGCGTCTCACAACTTTTCATTGCCATGTATTCTGACAAATCAGCTATTCTAGTGCGGACTCCCTGATTAATAAGTTGTCAATCTATGCAGTGAACACCGGTATTCTTACCAGGTGTGTCTCATCATCGCTCTCCAAAGTTTAAAGCCTGATATAATACACAGCACTGTCAGCCTGTCGACCCTTATTCTGGTGTGTAATCATATTATGTTGCGGGTCTCACAGACTGATCTGTATGTAAAGTTCAACGCCATGCCAATGAACTTTGTGTTTATATGCATGTACTTCGTTCTGAGCAAATGTAAGTCATCAGCAAGCCACTCTTGCATCAAGCTAAGATAGTCTTCTCCAGTGTATGCGATATCATTCCTGGCTACGTAAGCGGATAATGAGGCTGTTCTTAGTATCTTACTTATATTGGTGCTTAGACTCAACACCCGAAAAATAATACGAGGTCGGGGCACAGACCGTGAAGGAGGAAAGTCGGCGACTTTCAGTATCGTTACCGAATCCATGCGGCAGTCAGTACGGATACCAATGCAGGAGCCGATGCCAACCATTCGAGAGGAAGATTGGCGGGTGCGGTGGTCATCCTTATCTACTTCTGCTGGAATGCATCCTGAGGATTCACTATGACAGGACTTCAATCGGAGGCTTGACACGAAATTCTCAACAACAAGTTTAGTGGTATGTACTTTCCCCCTCGATCACTAGCTGTGCGATAATCTGGTCATCTAGGCACCGTATAACTACAATTTAGACTGGTAACAGCTTCCGATTACTATTCATAACACCCCTCGTGACACCTCGGCCACCCCAAACTCTACGCACGGATCGCGCCTTCTCATCGAATCTGGCTCTGCCGTTGATCTTTTTATCTTCAAGTGCAGCGCCTACTGCAGTACTCGTACCTGGCACCTAACGTAGACACAACCGTAACTTGGATTTGGAAGGAAGTTGTATACCGCCACAATAAAAGGCATTAGCATGTTGTATTTGTTTTCTCAGCGACTGGTTTATCACTGCGATCTTTGTGAATGCACTAGACTTACTTTTTGGATTGTGAATGTACTCGATCCCAGGCCTCGTGATCTGTATTGAACTCTCCCCAATTGTGTCACGAGGTTGAGGCTACCATTGCCTCGACGTCCAACGTCTATGATTACTAGTATTATAAGCCCTCCGTGTAAGGTTCCCCGATCACTCGACGAGACGGTGGGAATTAATTAACAAGGCCCTCATGACGTACACCGTTTCTCCACACTCGGTCCCGCTCATCATCACAACAATCGTTCTCGTTAATGCTAGGCTTCCATTAATTCTCTGGTTACTAGCGGTAAGGATGGTGGTTCGAGGCTGCAGTCAGATATGCTGCTCCTAGGCACTTTCAATCTTGCCCTGCCATATAGTATTGGAATTGCCGGGTGCCTGGTTACGACTTGAGTCGGATTGACATCCTGCAGAAAGTTAAGGTTGCTTGTTTCACCCACCCAGCCCATTCCCTGGCGTCGTCGACTTCAATGATCACTGCACTCATATACATGCTCAGTCGACTGCTGGAGGCATTGCACATGGCAATAGGGTCATCACAAGGTTCAGGCGAACTTCGGACAGGCATCATAATCATTGGCAAGACTACGTGCAAAACTCAAAAGGGACCTGCCTTGGACTTTCCCCCACTTTTCATGGAGCAAACTGCGCTTCATGATTGTAGTCATGCCGCGGGAGAAGTACGACGGGACTGGATCAGCGGGACGGTGAGCCGAAATAAATTACAAATGTTCATGGTTCTGCGAGGTTCTGCGCGTAGTATGCTCTATGTAGAGCTTCCTCTACGGGTACTGATTTTGAAAACTCGAGCTCGTTCATTATATATTGTAAGGCATTCGTGCCCACAAGGCTTCCACTATTTCAAATCAGATGAGTGGACCAGTTGTCGCGGATTATCTGTACTGTTACTATGAGCTAGTGCGTGTTTTCTCAAGTACCTCTTCTTTCTGACAGGCCAAGTATCATTCAGCTGTCGATCCTAGCAGATCCGGACTCCTGCGGACCCTTGGGGTCACAGGGAGGTTCTCGGTCCTTTTTTCAAAAAATAGGTCCAAAACCACCAGGTAAAAGCAGGCAAATCGGTTGCAATCAATACCGCGTAGTGACGGGCAATTTCGTGCTTGCCTTCAACCTTAATCTTTGAGTGTCCAATGTATACTTTACGGGCGAGTCCCTCATTCTTGTACTCGACAGTGGAAAGCTTAACATATCTACAGAGTAACTTCCAGGGGTGCGCTTCCATTTCCTGAAACGTTTTATCCCCATTACAGTTGGTTTGCTAGTCATTATACTCCCAGCTCTTCCCAGCTTCGCATGATTATGGGAGGTCTACTGCGGAGAACCGAGAGCTAGCTGTCAAGTATGTGGAGCTAGCCCCGGGGTAGTCTCGAACCGACGTTTTTGGAAGGCGCACCAAAGGAATCCCCGTCAATAATAGTTCCATCGAGTTTGCAAACTATTGACAGTTTCATTCTGTGTGGAGGTCCTGACTTAGCTCGCAAAGCTACAATCATACGATCATCGCTTGCCCTTTTCTGATGACTTGAATGAAAGTGTTCGCCTTACACTGATATGACTTGAAAACGGAACGGAATTCCCATCCCAGCTGCGGCCCATCTGCGGTGTCTGCATTTCCACCCCGCGTTTACGGAATGGGGATATACGGACAGTTTACCAGGAGCCCAAAGTGGATTCTATTATCTCTAACGCCAACTGGACCTTGTAAACCACACCACCACGATCATACCCTTCAAGCCTACTGCGGAGACGGGAGCGTTATTTTGACCGTGACTGCGAATGGTCAGCCAAGATCTGTGCCTTCATGTTTGACCAACAGCTGCGAGAACAGTGATCTTTTCCGTGTGCACTACAATGTCACAGAAAATACAGTCTGACAATATTTCCATCAGCGGCGGTGAAGGTGGGTGTTGTTATATCTGATATCTGAATACTAATTACAAAACATTGCCGCTGCTCCTTTGGGTGAGCGCTGTGTTGCTTGACACGTTCTACGGAAAGCAACTGATGATCACAGGTGTGCAGTTTAAAGGTGGCGCTAACACCAGCGACCACAACCACGAAATAAACGGACGGCAAGTTCCTCCCTGATCCTTGCTGTACGGACAAAGGATTGATGTCAGGCCTCGGGGTTCTCGTGTTCTCAAAAGACCGACATTGCTGCCGATTCTAGATGTAGGAGAATCCGGGCTTCGACGAGTCGGGCCGTAAGCCACATACTGAATTCAGACGGAAGCGATCCTGATGCTGATGGCAATTTTAGTTGCTCTTGTGAAGTCAAGAGAAGTCCCCTCGCGGCATCCGCGGCTTCGTGCTTAATAGAAGTAACTTCGGTGAACGGAGGGTCCAGGGTAAAGTTGCCAGATGCACGAAGCACGTGCTCCTTTTCCGGCAAGTCCATTTCGTCGATCTATGCGGACACAGCAGCTGCAGTCTCAACACAAAGTGTGCGGGGAGCGCTGAACGAAAGGCAAACATATGAGTTATGCCTTGCCTGGATTTGATTCCCCGCAAGTGAATTGGAACCTCGAAATAACCAGCCGATTGTCATAACAGTCTCTCCGAACTACACCACCAAAGAATTCGAAGAAAGACGAACCAAGTCCTTCTTTTATCGACCCACAACTGACTCATTAAGCATTCCATCATCCCCGTTAAAATTTGCGAACTCTAGAAGAAGGCGGATGCACTTCTGCTTGGGGGGCCATCGTGCGATTGATTAATAGTCTCCGCAAGGTCGTAAGTCCCCCGAGCCAGACGGAGGGAGCGTGTCGATTACTTCATATACTATGCATATGCGATGGCCATGATAACACGAGTGTTCGATTCCGACCTCTATCTGCCTGCATTATCATAACCTTCTTTCTGTTTATCTTCGCGCAACCGGTAGGCCGTCGATGAAAATCGCTGTCGTAGGGTCGGGCGTTTCTGGCTTAGCCGCGACATGGGTGCGCCTAATGCTATGATAGTTTCCGGAATGTGACGATTGACAACTGGGGCATGTTCCAGGCGTTAAACGAACATAGTCCTCATGAAGTTCACCTGTATGAAGCTGACGATCGTGCGGGAGGACATGCGAATACCGTCAGATACGTACCTCCAGGCAAATCAGACGATGACGCAGTTGATGTGGACACGTAGGTGTCCTTTTCACTTTAGTTGGTTGAATTCTAGTTAACCCTTTGTTGCCAGAGGATTCGTACGTGCTGGTCATCTCGCTTTCCCATATCCCGCGCTGTATGATTGATCTACCGTCATGCAAAGATCGTCTTCAATCCAACCACATACCCCAATTTCTTGCGATTTCTACAACGCACTCCCAAAATTCGCATTCTTCAAACTGAGATGACGTTCAGCGTCTGCAGGGACTGGGGCCTCTTTGAATGGGCTGGCAAAAATTTGGCGACCTTGTTCTGCCAGCCGTCACGTCTTCTGGATCCCGACATGTGGCGACTAGTCTACGATGTGCTTAGGTTCAACGCCTGTGCACGACGCCTCGTCTCTAGCAAGGCCCCTTCCGACGATCCAAATTTGTCGATAGGAGATTACCTCGATCGCGAAGGATACTCTCCATCTTTCAGGGACAATTATTTGATTGTATCGTCTATTTCTTTAACCAGAAAGAGATTTTTTACTGATAGTTTTGGAGCCTATGACAGCTGCGATTTGGAGTACGCCACCTGAGAAGTGCCTCATGAACTTCCCCGCTCGGACTTTAGTAACTATTTCACGTATACTCGGTCGAATTTTGACAGCCTTCACAAAATTTGCAGGTACAGTTTATGAGTAATCACCACCTGCTACAGGTTACAGGTAAACCGTCATGGCTTACTATCGAAGGTGGCAGGTAACGTAACGCAGTTTAACGATAGAGGCCATCGAATCTGACTTCATTTCCTAGTCGCAACTACGTTAATACGATATTGTCAAAACTTCCCAAGGAAAGGTTACACTTGTCCTCTCCTGTCACATCGATATGCAGAACATCCCAAGGCGAAGGCCATAACACCGTCCTTCTGAAGACGGGCAACGAGGAGGCTGTCACAGTGTACGACCGGGTTATTATGGCTTGTCATTCGGACGCATGCATGTCAATTCTGAAAGGCGGACGCGATCTTCGTGATGACGAGGAAGAGATCCTCAAGTGTTTCACATGGAACAAGAATGTCGTAGTGCTGCACAGTGACATTAATGTAGGTATTCCTGCGCCTTATATCACGTCTCGCCGTTCATTCTCCTCCAGTTGATGCCAAAAGCCAGGACTGCGTGGTCTTGCTGGAACTACCTCACGTTCTCCACTGGCAACTTCAAACGACGATGGTGGATATAAGGCTAACGTAGACAAAGTCGCCCTGTAAGTCATGATCCCCTTGTCAGTATTCTATTCTGAAATCCACTTTCCAGAACATGTAAGCCGATGGAATACCGCGTCATCATCTTCAATAATACTAATGAACGGCACCTCTGAGACTACATGAACGAATTGCAGCATCTGCCAGAGGATCTTCACTGCCCAGTGCTAGTTACCCTCAACCCACCAGCAGATCCAGACGTCACTAAGACCGCCGCACGATTCGCCTACAACCACCCCATCCTCGACACCAAGGTGCGTTTCGTTACGTCTTTATGCCCATTGCCCATACACCTACTTACTCACATTCCCCTTTTGTCAGGCGATCATCGCACAAAAGGTAATGCCGAATATCCAGGGGCGCGGCGGTGTTATGTTCGCGGGAGCGTGGCTTGGGTATGGATTTCATGAAGACGGGTTTACGTCTGGTTTGCGTGCCGTCACAGAGCATATCGATGGCGTTCAGCTTCCATTCGAGATAGCTTGTGCTGATCGCGAACCGTGTGCTGTCTTCGTTGCCCCGTTCTTCAAGTTATTGGAAGTTACTGGTATACGCGCTGTAGTCGGCACAGCTTTGAAATTGGTGCTCCTCCTTATCAGATCTATCGTGCAGTCATATCAAAATGTCTTTCATATACAGTGGTAACTTGGAGACGATATAAGTATCTATAGCTATACATCATGTTCAAAGCCATTAATGCTACATTGACGACAAGTTATGAGGTTATGGTATGACGAAAGCAATATTCGAATGATTTTAATGTCGCGACTAGGCGACCCAAAACGCATCGAGATAGAGATATATATATAATATTAGTCTTCAGACACGCGTCTCACAGGGGTGAGGCCGAATGTGACTTTCCCTCTCGACTCCGAGTCGTCAGTCGAAGGCGGTTCGACAGAACTGCCCTGGGCCGTCTGGTCAAGCATCGTCCGGGGAGTACTTGCACCATTCCAAGGCTCTTCGTCGACGAATCGGACCGACCGAGCAGGTGAGACATCACGCGAGTTATGTTCGCTGCTTTTCAGAGATTCCAATCGTCGATGTTGGATGGAGCGACGGGAAGTGTGCCCTGATCCCTGTCGGTGAGGCGCATGGCTTCTCCCACGCTGGTCATCATCATCCAACGGCACGTTCTCGCTCGGGTCAGTCGCTGAGGCGAACGGTGGGTCCTGTTCCAGAAGTTGCCTAGCATGGCTGGAGAACGTTCCGTCACCCGTTGATTGTCTTCGTCGATTGTTCCTCGCACTTCTCGCGGCAGCGGGATGGGTCGCGCCCTTCGTTTTCCATGACCTTAGACGCTTCCTGTGACCGCCAGGCAGTTCCCCAGATGAGTACGCAGGCCCATCGCCATCTCCGCTTTTGTCCGACGCCCATCCCTCTTCGTCTTCATCACCTTCGGCACATGCCCCGGTGTTTTCATCGCTCGAGCCACCAATGTGAAGAACTTCTCGGGTCTTTGATTCTAAGGCATGTATATCATGCTTAATGTTTTCTTCGACGTGTTCAGCTCCCCGGTGAATTTCTTCAGGCGCATGATGTAACCTGCGAAGATATGTGCGACCTGCATGCAGGGCGCCGGCTGCTCCTGCAGGGAACCGCGAATGCGTGACTCCCTCCGAGCGCTTGAACGCGTTATAAATAACCTCAACATCGACCTATAACGAAATCAACATCAGCAGCAGCAGCGTCAATCAACCCACGCACCTCTTCACCAGGACCACCTCGTCGCTCAATAATCTTATGCGGGCCTTCTTTCCATTCTGCAGTCGTATCCTTCCCATCAGGGGGTATCTCCTCCCTCATATCTTCCTCGTCCTTCGCCAGTGCAGCTTCTGCGCGCGTCTCCACACTGCTTCCCTCACCAATCTCTTCCACGTCGTCGGGACTCAGCGGCGACGCAGTGATCGTGCTTGCACGCTTGCTCTCAAGTGCCGACTTCTCATCCTCTGTCAACCCGCCCTCGCCACGCTCGAGTCCAGCGGGGTCACGGTTGATGATGACATCTTCCGCACGCGTGACGTGCCGCGTATGCGTTGCCCAATCCGGTGTGGCGGGTGTAGTGTGGCGGGACCACGTACGAGACACTGAATGCACGCGGCGGCCTAGGAGCGAGAACGGGATGGACAGACCGTGGATAGCGACGCTGCAGAGTACCATGAATGCGACGATTGGTTGAATGGTGGATGCCAGGTATTCAGACTGGTTGGCTGGAGGGTTGTTAGGTTTTGGAAGCTGCTGGGCTGCTACTGTGGAGATATACACAGCGCCTGAAATGGTAATATACTTCATATCGCAGGTTGGAGTGATCATGACAGAGACACTACGCACCAATGCCTATGGGCCCGAAATGACCACTGAAAACGGCTTCCCGGAAAGTCTTTACGTCGGGTATGAATCTATAGAGCCCAATCATTATTGGCAGCCTTTTTAAGGTCAACACTAAAATGGCAATAACGACGAGTCTCCACACGCTAAGTGAGAGGGTCTCGTTGCTGAAACTGTCAAACGGCATCCATGCGCCAACATAAACGAAGGCAGCGACGTTGAATAATAAGTCGATAACGGAACTGAACACTGATTCCTCAGTCTGGCGGTTGAAGAAACCGTCCCAAGCAAATGCCGTCCCGCAAGAGAACGCTGCCAGGAGGTCATCAGAACCTAGCATGGTCATGATACCGATGGTTAGCAAGGCCAAGGATATGTACTGTGCAACGTAGGACTGCCGGTCGACGAAGTCGTTGCGCTGGCAGAATATCATAAGGTGCCTGAAGCCCCATCCTAGCAAGGCGCCAAACACCACACCCAAGATAACTTGATCTGTCATAACGGAATCAGCTGAGGGACCGTCACTGAATTCATTGTCTTACAAAGCCAGAGTAGAAGGAACCAGTCTTCAATTGCACGACCTGTGCTGGAATCCAAGATGAGGTACAATGCGATATACAAGAAGGGATATGCTGCTCCGTCGTTGCAACCGCTTTCCGCTGCCAGGAGATGGCGAAGATGAGCAGGAACATGCTTGTCGGCATATTTGCCACCCACAACTGCAGCGGCAAGAATCGGATCGGTAGGGGTTAAACATGCAGCAACAGCAAGGCTCGACAAGAAGTTGAGATCAGGTATCAAAGCGTAAATCAAGCCTGCCGACACAAACCAACCCTGGTGATGCATTAGCAAATACGTCAAAGGACACACGTTTATGACGTTACCCACCCATGTCATGACAGGGAATAAAAGGAATAATAAACTTTTCCAGTGACGCTTCATATAAGCTTTTGGAAGCTCGACGCCAATGGCGAAGACTCCTATGGCAAGGACAACGCGAGTAAACTCGAGCGTAATTTCATTCACGGTATCCTCGGTCTGATTGTCACCCCAGCTACGAGGATCAAATATGCCGGCACCGTAAGGGCCTAAAAGAATAAGTTAAGGCAACGTGATTGGAAGACTGATCCGCTCTGAGCTCACCAATGATGACGCCGAAAAGAAATGCCCAGCATGCCTCGCCAATATAAAGCTATCGGGAGTAGATATAATGAGCATGAGGAGTGATATATACAACAAAATATGTTACCTTCTCTCGAATAAACAAAGAGAACATGCCAAACTACAATGAATAGCACGTTGAGACGCTGCAGAAGTGGAGAGAGTGGTACGCTGTACATACCACGACGACAAAACCTCCAAGACATGCATAGGCAATATGCGGTATGGTCAATGCAAGCTGAGATGATTAATGAGCGTTGCAGCAGTCGGGTGCGGGAATAAAGGCTTACCGGCCGGAATAGCATGACGTGCGGTGCCGAAGGAACAGTGTTAAACTGAAATTAAGGTAGACAATGCGTGCAGTTGGGCAGTAATCAGGCCCACTGGGGTCATAAAATGGGACGCGGTTTGTCGGTCACCGGGGTCGTTTGCGTGAGGAGAAGATAGACTGGCACTGGCAGTGTCCGTGGAGTTGCCGAGACTATGTATCCTGTTATGTCAGCCAATTAGCTTTGCCAAGTTTTTGAAAACCAAGGATACGAGTCGAGGTCCATAAACGCCATTCCACTTTTATACAGCAGCGCTTGGGATGCTGGCAGGTGACGGATGACTCGCAAGAACACATGTTCAACATTGACGTCCTTTATGATTTAATTTTCGGCTCAGCAACGGTTCAGGTCAATCTTTCCACCCCTCAACCCTTCAAATCTGACATCGACCTCGGTTGCCAGTTGATTCCTTGACTCTAGATCAAGCTCTAGACTACAATCATTTGCAACTCGATAACAATCACTGGAGCCACAGAACAAGCTTCTTGCACCCACGGACCGCTCAATCTTTATGGTATGTGTGCGGCGCAATTTTTTTTTCTCTCATGAACTTAACTTGAAGGTCCGAATGTTGTCCGAATGGACATTCATCTCCACCCCCGCCGCTTAAAGCACGCGATTGCGTTATGCACCCTACGTATAATTTGGGTAACATCGTTGCACGCTAGGCGGTTTTTTGTCAGTCGTGACCTCACGAATCCCCTGACGTGGAGTATCCTGTCGATAGCCGTCGCATCGTGGTATATAGTGAGTTTGGTCTCTCGAGGCGTTAGGACATCCATACTTCTCCGATGGGCCAGCCGTATCGCACATTTTGCACCACCAGCGTGCCCGCCGCAGGGTGCCACGAACCCTCCTATGATTGGCAGGGGGAAATGTCTTCGGAAATTCAAGATTTGCAGCTCGCTCGGTATTTCAAGTTTGGCCTATCTTCGATCGCGTGTATTTCGGGCTTTCGGAGGTGTCCGTATATCCCTGCACAAGTATAGGGCAACCCGCATAGCCAAGTACGCCGCATCAGCTAGCCCGACGTCAAGCTCGTCTATCCCTGACTCAGGGACCATCTTACTCACTCACCCCTATAGTTACCGTTTATCCACACAGAGCTAAATTTCGCGCCTGGTCGTGAGGCAGTTCAAGGATTCGCCCTGGCCCGAGTTTTTATGTAAACCGATCTGGCGTCTAGGTGCGTGTTCTTTCGGTGTGTTATCTCGATAATTACCGGCGGCCGGCAGTACTTTCCAACGTGGTTGACTGCGTATTTTTTGTATGAATATGGGGTTCATCACGAAGACGCCGGGCGGCAGAAGCAGCGGAAAGCTTATCATTGACTTATCGGTGGAGCAAATGCCTTATGTCGCATACCACCAAGTGTTCCGCTCCAAAAATTACTATCACCACACCATATCGACCGCGGGCGAGTTTCATTTAGAGTCGCCTGCACCATATACGCGCTGATCCGTTTGCACATCATTGTAGAATCATTGAAAAAGGGGTCAGCCCTACTGCGGCATCGTTTCGCGCATGCATGCGAGATGTCATCAATGTTGTCATCATCCCAGGTAGGGATTTCTGCCGCTGGTGCCCTCCACTCATGTACACGCCATAGCGTGAACCACTCATTCTCCAGAGTTCTTTGTTACACTGTTCCTCATGTCTTGAGCAATTCTCGTGGTGATGGGAATACGCCATTGGGTCAAGGTCGTATCGCTCAATGAAATATGAGGTCTGGAATCGGCGCCTGCATCGTTCACGACTACTTTGGAGATCTGAGCTCAAGAAACAGGAGGCATCCGCGGATGTCAAATCCAACACGCCTTCTGACCCACCATCTTCGTCGCACGTCTGAGCGGCGCCGCTGTGATTTGCGGTAAGTCAACAACCACTGTAATTCTGCGCAGTACACTCTGAGAGTGCAAAGAGTGTGACGAATACGTCAGCTCAGTTGGGGTGTATGCAATTGTAATGGTATCCAGAATGCGTGGAGAAATCCATCAAAGTGTTCGATCTGAATATGGGTTTAGGGAACAGCTTGCTCCGTAACCCCAAAGATCGCAAAATGAGAAAGCTCATTTAACAATCCAGAATCAAACAAATACTCAAACTACCACAACGAGCGATGTCAGTCTTTCTCTTCAAGGCAATGTTTTGCCTTGAAGAAAAAGGAAGATGTCTCATTTCTTCATATTTCGTTTTGACATACTCTTCTCGCTCCGGACCCTGCCCTGTTTCCGAGGCGCAACAGTGGCCTTCTTCGTAGTGCCCGTCTTCCTCGCTCGTTCCCTCTCCTTCTCCTTGCCACGTACAGGCACGCCCTGCTTTACAAGCGTCATCCTCGCTTTCTTCTTTGCCATTCTCCGCGCTAGCCGGTCAGCGTCCGCCGCCTTTATCTGTTTCCGCTCCTCTTTGGAGAGGGTCGCCAGTTTGTCACCGAGAGAAGGATCACCCTTTGGTACGTTGATGGGTGAGGCCGCACCTGCGGCATTACCGGTACTTGCAGTCTTCGAAGCAGCGGCTTTGTCAGTCACTGAGCCCTTAGGGAGCATTTTGCAGCGTTGAACGCGTAGTTTGCGCTTTGCAAACTTGAGTTTGGACTCTTCCATTGCGAGAACTTCGTCCACGCAAACGCGATCCTTGAACAAATCCTCAGAATGTCACCCACAGGTAATAATTGAAGACCAACCGTAAATTGCACATACGCGAAGCCCTTCCCGAGCTGTGTCTCCTTATCCCGCACGATTCTCACTCGTGAGACCCAATGGTCAGGTGCATCTGAAGTGTGACTAGGAGACCCACGTTCGGCAGTGATGAGAGTTTCGAAGAACATGCGTAGATCTTCCTCTTTGCTCGCAAAGTCAAGGTTACCTATGAAAACCGATGACTTAGGGTCTCCCGCGAAAGTGCCTAAGAGAGCGGCTTGCTTTCCAATGCTGTCCGCAGGCCTGCCTAAAGAATCCACACGGATCGTGCGGTCCATGAAAACGGTCCCATTGCACTTCTCGACAGCGAGACGTGCTGCTTCGTGTGGGTCCATGACTGGTGGAGGGGGAGGCAAATTCGAAGGCCGCTCTTTCGCAGGAGGGGCATATGCGAAGACAACGTATGCATTGACCGAATCGGCGCTGGGATGAAGTTCATGATTGATGAACGCAACCTTTTTTTTCTGACTTGGAGTAAGAAACTTCTTCTCGTCTTTCTTTGGTTCGTCTGCTGTGGGATTAGTTTTCCGCCATGACGATGCTCGATCTCGATCGTGCTGCCGCGGGACGATCTTTTCTTTCCCGTCATCATCGGGAAGTTTGCTGGTGGGGTTTTGGAATGCGACAGAGCGGAATCGTGTAGATTCGATTTTTGCGGTGGGAACCAGCGATATAATGTGCCTATGGAGCTGTTTTTGCAAAGGCTGTCACATATTCAGTACTCATGCCATGATTGATTAGGATTCGAATCCTCACCCGCTTCTGAGCAACTTCGGACGAGAGATTGCCCACGAAGATCGTCCGCAAGTTACGCTGTTCCTCGGATTCGTCTGGTGGTGCGTATTTCTCCTTGCGCGCGGGCGTGCGTTGATTGGACTTTGCACCGCTACTGAGCAGCGACTCGTGGACGAGCGTAGATGGACCGCTCTCCCCCTCGGAATCCGAATTGTCAACAGGATCAGCCCCTCGGAGTTCGACAATGCTGTTTTCCACGGCTGAAATTGCCTTCGTTTCTTGAACTTTTAATTTTTTCTTCTCAACCTTTTCTCCCTTTTTATCCCGCTGCTTGTCGCGTTTTGGAGGAGGGGAATCGGGTTGTTGAGATTCTTTGGGTGCGGACTTGTGCTTTTTCGAACCATGCTTCTGCCCGTCTCCCTCTGATTTACGCTTTTTGTCATTGGATGCTGCAGGACTGCCATCATCTTGGACCTACTAGATAATTCAATGTAGACCACCACAAAAAGTATGAAAGACGCACTTGAGTCTGAAAAAGGGCATCCAGTTCCGTATCGATAGCTTTTTGCTTGCTCGTAGCTTTCCCTCCTAGTAGGAATGATGAGAGACTCATGATTGCGTACACGATGGAAGATGCTCAATTTGTTGAGACGTTCGGGTTGTAGCAGGTCACGGCTGACTCCGAAGTGTTGGAGGTCCTGGAGGAGTGGCCGGAGTCCTGTCAATGGGAGCCGTCTTCGCTAGCCATCTTGAATATCTTGATCAAGTTGATCCACACATGCATCAGCCTCCCACTTGTACATGCATCGATCCTGAGTCTTGTGCCGGTCCAACGTGATTCTGGGAAGAAAATCACACCAGACTGGCAGATCAGAGGACTACTATAAAGAACTAGTCCCAGCTGCTGCCTGCCGGGGCGGAGTCTTGGGAGTGCGACATGACCTTGTCCAGGTGCTCCCTCCTTTTCTCAAATTTCGTTGGTCACTAATATTTCCTCACAGCCTCATATTTTCTCTTTTGCATTGAGAATACAATATCTGGCCTACTCAGACTTATTGTAAAAGCCTCCAGTGCATGTGATATATCTCTGTGTGCGATCATCACTTAGCTCGCAGGCATTGATATATCATTCTGCCGGCATGGTTGTGCTTTGGTAAGTGCAGCGACTACTATATGGTATATATTGCCGCGACGTAGTATCTGGGTAACATCTGATTTCTATATCATAATAGAATCTACGGTTCAAGCATGTTGCACAGTCGCAGCACCTAGGTCTCCAAAGTCGGGCTCTGCGGTGTTTGATACCAAGCCTCTGCTTATCGTTACATATCAGGTTAGATGCGGAGGGCTCTCGTAGCAAATGTGCGGCAAAACGCAAACACCACTCTCTTTGAACTCTCGTGTATGAAGAATGGCGATGCTGACAACACCCTGAAGGTCGGTCCTAGGTCGTTGGCCTCAGCTGCAACGCTGAAGCAGCTTGACTTAGTTTGGGAGCTTCAACAGATGACGGCCAGATCCACAGTTCGTTTATCTCGTTCGCTGAAGTAAGAGTGCTCTAACCTCATTGTCAAGTCTGCCTTTCCTTACTCACCAGCTCTGAAGCTTTTGTCAAACCGTGGACTCAACTCAAGTCACTCACAGTTTACAATGGCAAAGGCGTTCTACATCACCAATATATCGAACTGGGACGTCCAAATACCTGGTACAACGTTTCTGTAGTGACGGATGGCGGTTAAACATACGAGGGTCTGGTTTCAGGCACTCTCGCTGCTACTTCCAAGGAGGATAGTCTGATTACGGTTGTACAGGCGCGAGTGAAGTAACGCGCACCAACCAAAGGTTGCTTCAAATCAGTAGTACTTCCCCCGTGCTAAGGATATTACTCTTCCTGTCAGAGCCCTTTCTTGACGAGTTTTCATCGGCGATTGAGGCTCGACTATCGTACCTCAGTAAATCGGTGGGCTGCGTATCTGGTTTAAATTTAGGCGACGACATCTTGCAATAGGACGAGGTTGATAGCAAATCTTGAGCATTTCAACTATTCCAAAATGGACGGCTATGGAGTTTCGCAGACGCGGATGCATATTCATCAACAGGGTCCTATACATATCAGGTATGCTTCTTATTCATATCGATTGATGGACTTTACCTGCCAATCCAGGACGATCGTACCCGATGTACATAGTCTATCGAAGGGTTTCACCGTCAGGCTCCACAATATGCAATACGTCCGCATTGGTAGCGCGATGACGGGGTACGGTTCTCTCATATCGATCGACCTCAGGCCAGATTGAAGGGTGTTGCATCCAGGCTCACGAAGACGGGTATCACCGTGTCTGGGCAGACATGTGCTGTGTCGATAAGAGCAGCAACCCCGAACTTCCTGAAGCGATCAACTCGATGGGCATGTGGCAGCAGAAGGCAAAAACTTGTTACCCATATCTGGACGATCTGTCCGGATGTGACCCTAGATACAGAGCGCTCTAGCTTTGCTGACGGCGAGTGGGAGGAAATAGGAAGAAAATCTAGCTTCGCTCCCTTGATTGAACATCTCGCGGGGATCAAATGTCTTGTGCTACTTTCGAACCACCAAGGAGAGACCCATCATAGCAAGAGGAATGTTCCTGGCTGCGTGCACTCGGACGACCATTGACGGGGGTAGGTTATCTCCTTGGTTTGTTTGGGGTATACTTGCCTACGATATACGGAGGGAGGGAATACCCTCGTCAGTATTCAGATCGAAATCATGAAGAGCTCCAATGGCCAAAACATTTTCGCGTGGAAATCTCCTCGAGGATACAAAGCTAGTCCACTTACCCCTTCCCGGACGGGACTTTGCATGGTCCTACGACACCGCCAGCATTCCCTCAGAATCATTCGTAAAGCTTTTGCAAGCTCCATTCCACTCGTCGGACACCAGCATTCAGTGATGAATCTTGGGGTGTATATTCACCCACCTATCAAGCGTGCTGGTTAGGTGCTCCTAGCGGCGACCAATAATCAGACCTCCTTTCTTGGCTGCAGAGCAATTAACTCGAGCGTCATAAGTAAGATTTGTCATACTCACCATCATGCTTCGCCTTCTGCTTGTCTATGAAGTCCAACTAGAGTGATAGTTCACGTTATGGGTTGCATAGATGATGGAGCAAGATGGCACGTACACCCTTCGTCTCCACTGAAGTCTGATACTATTATCAAAGGTCTCTTAGCTGCTGCCATCAATGGGCACCAAACGCAGTCCAATTTGCTTGCGCCTTCATCCAGTCGTATCTCGCGACACAACCCTGCTTTCTCGATGACGCGGTAGATGTATCATCCGGCTTTGCATTCTAAGAACTTTAAGTTCAAGAAGAGGGCCCATCACTGATACTCGATGTAGGCGCGACCTTATCCCTCGCGAACTTCTTAAATTTCTTTTCTTTGCCAAAACCGATGGGGTGGAAACGGATTTGCTACGGTCGGTCTATAGCCTGGATTTCAATCACAATACTAATGTCAGTGAGCTGCACATCTAGTTACATTTAGGTCATGATGTCTCGCAATAGGGCGAGGCCGATAACGAATCTTGATCGTCTCAACTATTCCAAATCGGCAGTGGCGGAGCCTCCCAGACGCCCATGAATATTCAACCAACACAGTCCTGATTGACGGCCATCTGAAGACCATACATATCAGGTATACTTCTGATTCATATCGATTGACGCTGGCCTGCCAATCCGGGACGACCCTACACTACGCACGTAGTCTATGCCTCCCCTCAACCCAGCTTGGCGATCGATAAATAGTTTCACCGCGGCGGAACGCTCAGCAAGGTCACTTTCCAAGTCACTCCGACTGACGTGGGTGAGTGTGTTCTGCTGGAATGTACATCGATGGTTGATGCTCAAACTCAGCAGGTTGATCCCTCATCGAACGTGTGACGCCGACCTGGATTCTGATTTCTAATTTGACTCTAGGCGCGCATAAGTAAGTAGTCCCTTGTATGTTCTAGTCTTTTGAGTCGTCTCACGTTGTCAACGAGACAGCATGCGGTTATTGAACACGGAGACCAGAAAACTCGAAGAGTTTCTAGGTCAGGTCCCACAATATGCAATACTCTCGCATCGATGGCGTGATGGCGAGGTACAGTTCTCTGATATCGACCAGCCTCACGCCCGCAATATGCGAGGCTATTCCAAGATTGAAGGTTGTTGTATCCAGGCTCACGAAGACGGGTATCGCTATGTCTGGATAGACACTTGCTGCATCAATAAGAGCAGCAGCTCCGAACTCTCTGAAGCCATCAACTCGATGTATATGTGGTACAAGAAGGCCCAAATCTGCTACACATACCTAGACGACGTGTCCAGGTTGGATACTCTGGATACAGAGGACTCTACCTTCGCTAAGAGCGCGTGGTTCAAAAGAGGGTGGACTCTCCAAGAGCTCATTGCCCCCAGCAATGTCATCTTTTTTTCGCGCGAGTGGGAGGAAATAGGAAGTAAATCTAGCTTGGCTCACTTGATCGAGCGCATCACGGGGATCGAACGTCCTGTCCTGCTGACGAACCACCCGGGGGAAATCAGTGTAGCAAAAAGGATGTCCTGGGCTGCGCACAGGGAGACGACCCGAGTAGAGGATAGGGCATATTCGCTCCTTGGTTTGTTTGGGGTATACATGCCTACGATATATGGGGAGGGGGAAAATGCATTCGTCAAACTTCAGATCGAAATCATGAAGAGCTCCAACGACCAAAGCATTTTCGCATGGAAATCTCCCCATGGATACAAAACTGGTTTACTCGCTTCCTCCCCGGATTATTTCGCATCGTCCTTCGACATCGCTAGGATTCCCTCGAATTCGTTCGTAAAGCTTTTTCCAAGTGCTGCACCATCCGTCAGACACCAGTATTCAGTGACGAATCGTGGGGTGAATATTCACCTACCTATCAAGCCTACTGCATCAGCAAAACACTTTTTTTCCCACCACCAAAAAATGGCTGGCCACAGCTTGGTCCCTTCTGTACAGAGCTGTACAGAGCCCACAGAGGCAAAGTGATTTGCTGATGTGGAGACCACTATCATGCGTCTCTCAGCTGCTACCATCAACAAACACCGAACGCCCCAATTGGCTTACGCCTCCAACCAGTCGAAGGTCAACCGGACCAACCGGACCAGTATCTTAGGACGTACTCCGACAGGCTTGATGACGCACTGGATGTATCATCAGGCTTCACCTTCAAAGAACTTTACGTTCAAGAAGATGACCCGTCCCTATTCATGATACTCGATGCTAGGCGCGACCCTATCCCCAATGAATATAACTTCTTCGTAAAAACCGATGGGGTGGTAGCAAACGGATTTGCTATGGTCGGATATGCGCCGGTTGAGTGGTGGCAGGAGGAGGAAAGTAGGCTTATCCTGAGGATGGACAGCAGTGGAAATTTTGGCACGGTACTCTACCGTCACACAATCACCGGCGAGGGTTTTGCGGTATCGCTCGGTATGCATAATTATCACGTCTGGTCGTACATTGTCACGGCTACGGACAGTGAGACGGCTGACAGCGTTCACGCGTCTTACGAATATCACGATGGCCTTGGAGAAAGAGACGGCGCTCGATGGAGAAGTCTGGACTGGTTCACTGAGGAGTTGAGCATGGGGAGGGCAGCTGTGAAGATCAGGAAGGGGGGGGGAAATACTGTTCTGAAAAGCCTGGTGGATACTCTGTGACTATTTCTGTTATGGGTGCTTAACGATACGAGTCGGTATGACTAAGGAAGCCACAGGATAACAAGATGTACTGCGTATATACCTGCCTATACTTTGCTAGGCAAGTCACAGAGCTTAGAAGCTGAGTTGGCTGTGCAGTGTGGAAGCGACCGAAGATGGGCTTCGCGGCAGCCAGCTGCAGCACGCGGGCAGATCAAAATCTGTCAGCGTCTGCACTGACATCCGGCTTGCAGGACAGATCTGACGCAGTTGTCCGAACAATCGATTGATCAACATCTTCAGGTAGTCGGTACGTTGAATTCCGGGCCCCTGACAAGCTCCACACCGCTCTCTAGGTACTTACCCTACACCTATTGGCCCTCAAATCTCGAGTACTGTAGCGTCGTGTTGTGCTCAATCCTCGAAAATCACTGAAAGTGGAGTCGGGAGATGATATATCGCAAATACATCGGATGTGTTATTCGAACGGGGACTTAGAGCGAAGCCTGAGCAAGAAAGGCCCTGAATCCAGCCTCCACCTGACACATTCATATTCTTGTGCATGCAAGTGGTTGATCATTCAATAACAAATTGGAACGGTCCATTCCTTTCCATTCGCATCGTTATACGGCGGTCCTCAGATTGCTTCGCTACCTTTTCTCCCTTGAACCCGTTTCTCACGACGATACCGTGACACTGATTAAGAGCATTGTATCGTTACCAGTGGGTAAAGCGTAGAAAAAATTGATGTTATGACTAGTATCCAGATATCTACCACCCTGTCGTGAGCACTGTCTGTGACATAAGGATAAAAGGAAGTACGGACGTCTGAAGCCAAGTGGAAGCTAACAAACAGCACTCAACCCGAGTGCTCTCGTACAAGTGGGATGAATCTGCATAGTAAGAAATGCAATTTGGAGCGGCTGAGCTGGAAGTTCTGCGATTCTGTGTCATATGAAATGCATGTTATACGCAACAATGTACTTGAATGGCGGCAAAAGACCAGAGATCGAGTGCCCGAAATGCTATAGAGTTGGCCATTCTTCAAAAGCCCCTTGACTGAATCGGAAGAAACTAATGTTGCCCGAGTCAACAGCCGCAATGACTATGTTCTTTTTGCCAGCCTTGAGTGCTGCAAACGGATGAGGCCGTTGTTGAGACGATGTAGGCGGTGGTGTTAACGACGGCAACAGCCACAGGAAAAGGCGTCGGAATGTTGATGTGTGGGCGGGCGACGTGGCCGCTGCTGGAGGTGGTTGAACTCCTGGAGGTGCACCGCGCTTTCGTGGGAGAGGCGGGGGAGTTTCCGGGAGAACACTGAATAACTCCGTCATTTCGTACAGAGAAGGAACAAACGCAGTTCGCGCGCTGTTACACAAAGGTCAGCTGGCAAGCCTCGACAACCAGTTCGATCTTACTCGACAACGACAATTTGGAAATCTGGTTGTGGCGGAGATGTTTTCCGGAAGTTGGTCGAGGGCTTGTACATGTTGTAGAATATTTTGTATGGAGATGACGGTGCGACAGGCGTCACACAACTTGAATGAGGTGCGACGGAGTGACCTGTAGGTATGATACGCAGAGACTTGAAGACTTCGCCTGGACAAGACTCGTTATTTAAGGGCTCAAGTAAAGTAGATGGTCCCAACCATATGATTTATTGTGATGTATCCACCGACTTATCCTCAGCGGCCTCCACCAATTCAGCGTTCCTCTCCAAAATCTCACAAGTCTCGTTGAAAACAGTGAGAAAATCGATGACAATCTTCGAAAGAATGTGAAAGGTACTCCACCATTCGCCAGGCGGGGTGGCGGCACTGGGTAGCTAGGGCTGGGTGGATCTGTTCGGGTGACGACATACCCCAAACGCCTCAAGTACGCAAAGACCTACAAACAAAATTAAGCATTGCTTGCAAGAAAATCCACTTGTTTCTATCACCTGATATTTTTCGAGCGTCAAGTCTTCCTTTCCAACTATTTCTGCGAAAGCCTGTTGAACAGACATGGGAGAACCCTCAACGTCACCCAAACCAGTCAAATCTGCTTGAATGTCCTTCCAGCAGAACAGAGCGCCCCTTTCAATCAGATAAAGCGCCTCTTCTGGCAGCAACTCTAGTCTCTTCTGCAGCTTCGATGACCCATTTTCCGTGTGTGTAGGCCGTGCTGCTGAATGACCCATGACAGAAAAGTGAATACCTCTGGCGACGGTAACATGAACGCGAGATATCCCCGGATACCAGATTCCATAGCTGGCAGATTTACTACGCTGTATTCAGCAACCTCTATCGCAATATGAACATAGAAAAAATACCTAGATATAGTGCGATCAGCTCTGAGGGCGTCAAACATCGCAGCGCGTGCTCGATCCAGAACATGAACCTGAAGACCTGACCCTCCTCCTGGAGCGGGCTCAAAGTCTTTCTCTCCGCGTTTTGGGATTACTGGACGCACAGTACCAATCTTTCTGCTGCGCTTAGTATGTGATGTATACATATACGATGCTCACGGCTCACGGCAACTTTGTCCAATCCAGACCTCCATCTTCATCCCCCGAAGATTGTTCGTCCTCAGCTGGATCCCGAGTTGGTGTTGCAGGTTGAGGACGTGGCCTTTCTAGCGCATCGTCCATATTAACGTCGTTTATTTGCAGTAACGGTCGAGTGAAATAGTCATACTCTCCATGATCATCAAAATTCAAATCGGGAAATAGCCTTCATTACGTTACTTTTTAGGCAGTCACGCGGACATTTTGGTGCGAAACCTTGACGAAACTCTAGTTCTTTCGCCGACCACAAAATACAATGGCAGTAGAACGGAAACCAACGTTCTTCCAGTCTCTCGCTGTGCGCAAAGTTCCTTGCAAGCCGAGAATATGTTCTGTGCAAACGTGACCCCCCTCACAGGCTGGCGGACTGGCAGGAACAGCGGTCGACCTTCTTTTCTTCCCGATAGACACCGTCAAGACACGTCTGCAGTCTGCGCAAGGATTCGTAAAGGCTGGCGGCTTTCGCGGCATTTACAAAGGCGTGGGCAGTGTGGTAGTTGGAAGCGCCCCGGGAGGTATGCGTGAAATCTATGTTCGAACGGTAGTCGTTCTCATGCGGAGATTACAGCTGCTGCATTCTTCTCTACATATGAAACTATGAAGCACTCGCTTCCTCTTCATGGCCAGCTTGCACCTGTGAACCATATGATATCTGCATCTGTGGCAGAAGTGGCAAGTTCCTTACTTGCAAAAATTATCTTCCGTAAATGAATCTTTACCCGCTCAGGCTGCTTGTTTGATACGCGTTCCTACTGAAGTCATCAAGACCAGGATGCAAACTTCGATGTATGGTGCTTCGACATCTTCGTTTAAGGCTGCAACCCTTGTCCTGAAACATGATGGCATCCGAGGCTTCTATCGTGGTTTTTTGACTACTATCATGCGCGAGGTACATGAATATGTTCTCACACTCTGTATGATGTCCAACTAATCCAGTGCTTGTGCTTCCAAGATACCCTTTACCTCACTTCAATTCCCGCTATATGAGTTCCTCAAGTATCGACTATCAATACATCTGAACAGGAAACCCCTATATGCACACGAGGCTGCTGTCTGTGGAAGCATAGCCGGGGGGACTGCAGCTGCGCTGACAACTCCACTCGACGTTCTTAAGACACGCGTCATGCTCGATCTTAGAGTAGGTCTCTGTTATGAGTATTGATGATATTCCTAAGACGTATTCAGGACCCTTCCAAGCAGCAAGTGCCAAGTATTACCACACGGCTTCGGCAAATCTACGTACAAGAAGGCGGAAAGGTTCTTTTTGCAGGTGTAGTACCGAGGACGATGTGGATATCTGCTGGAGGAGCTGTTTTCCTCGGGGTCTATGAATGGGCGGTCCATGGTTTTATGAGCCCCTGAGCTAGAGCAATAGCCGATGATCTACACCTCCCCATCAGTTATTGACCATATATTGTTTATAGCGCACAGCAGGATAAATTGGCAATAGACATAGAACCATTAGAGTCAACTTTGCTGTTTTATGCTACCCAGAATGCCCAATGCCCAACCCTTGTCACCATACAGCTTCTCGGCAAAGAAGCTACCTAAAACTTCTTGTAACTGCCCCATAATCATAGCATCACCCTCGTCCTCTGTATACAACGACTCGGGCATGTCCGACGGAGGATGCAGAACATGCAAAGCGGTCTGTCGGATACTCAGAATGTGTGATCACCCAAAGCAAAGGAATACTGACCATAACGGAATCGACGAGAGGGCCGGTCTCCCCTGGCGTGCATTCACTTGCCACAACTTTGACACCGCCACCCTCCACGAGCCCTTTCCTTACCGCCTCCTTTCCAATTCCCACCAGACCGCGGATGGCACCTTCCCGCGTGCCCTTGGATTTGTCTGACGATATGAGAGCAACAAGAAGTGTTTTCATAATCCGTGGTGAGAGGGATGGATACGTTGTAGAATGTTGCGTAAGCAAACGGGAGAGCGTCTGAGCAGCAGACGTGCGCAAGTGGGTGGCATGCGATGGCGGAAGGGTGGAATGGAGAAGAGTTGAAAGGATAGCTGGTAATAATTGGTGGAGCTGTACAAAATTGATTGGCTGAACTTTAATGGGTTTAGAGTATTACTCACATAAGGCTCAATGAACAGCGTATTGTTCTCGAGAATGGCGCTAACGACGTCCAATAAAACTTCCAACGACCGACCATCCGCTTCAGTCTGAGCGCCCTCTTTTAGCGCAGTCACAACACCCTCTCCAACCCAGCGAATAAGGTAAGGTAAGAGCGCCTGTAGTCCTGCATCATTGCGCAAGCTTGCAAGGGCTGCTGTCCGTTTGGCAGAATCAGCAGTAGGCGGTAATAATGACGCCGTGAGACGCGTGTAATACAGTTGTAGCTCCCGTGACAACACTTGTTTTACGAGCTGTTGCTGCTGCTGTTGCTGCTTCTTGACGCGACTTTCTGACGGCGGGGTCATTGGGAATGCGCCGTTTGCTTGGGGTGGCGACTTGGTAATTTCTTGATCGACATCCTTCGGTATTGCCGGCGGGTTTTCTGGAATAAGAGGCTGAACGCCTTCGACTGCAAGCCAGTGAGCGGTCCAGCTAACACCTTTTGGCAGGGTGATTTTCTCCTCTCGAAGTACGCGGTCGAAATCGATCTCTTCGTCATCCACAAAGTAGACAGGGCCAACATTAGCCGCATTCGGAAACGGCAAAGCGCGTCTGAATGCTGGGGGATTATGTGGATTGTGACCATAAAGGGGTTCGATGTTCAGAACTCGAAGGGCTTGGTCAATGTCTGAAGTCGTTATCGTGGTTCGTCGGGCATGGCGCATAAACCGCGAAGCTTCCTGTTATTTTATTAGCTTTCTACTGAGTACAGTTAGATGCAAATCGTGCACCTCTATGACCTTGATGAATGCGATATTCGACATCACTAGCGAGGGAGGAAGCTACTGTCTCTGATAGGTTGGCGATGCCCAGCGACTCGGCGACGTCCTGCAAATGTCGGCTTCATCTCGTCGCATAAATTGACACTGTTGTTATGCATACTCTGACCGAGTCTGACTTGTATATCCCAGTTTGATGCGTCTGAGCAGCTTTCGCTTTGGGTTTGCTCATCGTGATCGACGACGGACGTTGACCTCAGATGCAGTCCAGACTAATTCCTACGGTCAAGGTCACGTGCACCTTAAGTCCTTTACTCATACTTCTGTGCATCGCTCACTCAGTACTCAGCACTGACGATGACAGAAAATCAATACGACGTTGGTAGTCCTTTGACCTTTATATATAAGGAGATCGACGGAATCCGCGTCTCGCTCGATGTTTATCTTCCACCAGACGGCAACGTCGACCAGCAATGTTCCCAACAGGTGAAGCATTGCCCGGCCGTCGTCTACTTCCACGGAGGGGGACTCACCGTAGGAAATAAACAAAGCTGGTTCCCTACTTGGCTGAAAAGTCAGTTTCAGCTTTGCTTTAAGTCTGACCTCGCCATCTTTCCCTCACGCTAATCATAATAATTTAATTTCTGGTACTAACGTAATCCCCCAAGGCCGGTTGTCTGCACGCGGTATCATATTCATCAGTGCAGATTATCGTCTTCTTCCTCCGGGGACCGGATACGATGTCCTCGCTGATGTGAAAGATGCTATCGCATTTGTCGCAGGAGATTTGAATGTTCAAATTGATCAGGAGCTGGCTGGTCTTAGCTTTGGTTCACGTTTCCGCGTAGATCCCGCGTCAATCGGTGTGGCTGGAAGTAGTGCGGGCGGGTACTGTGCATATCTGTGTGCTATTCATGCAGTCCCGAAACCGAAAGTACTTCTCAGCTTGTATGGTATGGGAGGTGATTTCCTAGTAAGCCCTATCTTTCCACCTCCAAAAGTTTGATTGTATCAACACTCTGGTGCCTCAGACCGACCAATATCTCGCACTCAAGAAGCAATCTTTCCTCCGGGGAAGGGAAATGCTAGATCCCGCCGATTTCTCCGAATATATGTATCCGTTCGACAGCCTCCCAAGCACATCAGACTCACCACTCGCATACCATCCACAGTCATATCATATCCCAGGATATCCCGCAAACCCACGAATGCTAATCACACGATTATACCTGCAACTCGGAGTTGCCTTAGACTATATCACAGGCCAGCATGAACCAAGTCTCAGTGCTACGTTGCGCGAGGCCATCCATATCGAGGGCCCCTTGGATGAGGCGCTCATTGCTGATCACAAGATGATTTTTCCCCAGTTCAATGTTACGTCGGATTGGCCAGCGACATATCTCATCCACGGAACCAATGACACGGCTGTCCTTCTACGGGAGTCTCGTACTTTGCATTCCTTACTCGCAAAGGCTGGTGTAGAAGTCATATCAGAAGAGTTACCTGGTCGAGAGCATTCATTCGATTATCAACCAGGCGCAGAGCTGGAATACGAAGGATCGTTTGATGCGATTGTCCAGTTCCTTTATCGTCACCTAACTTAGAACTGGCACTTAGTCAGATGGATGACTGAGTCAGACCTAGTCAGACTGACGCTAAGTCCTGGCGGCTAGATAGACACAGTAGACCAGCACGGGACTGATACCTATTTTAATAGACTTTCTCACTCGGACATGCACGTTAACATCATATACATACGTTCCGCGGTTGTAGCCATTTTAGAGCCATGACTTACAGACTTTTCCCCATCACCGAACCAGTGACACACGAAGACATCGAGAACTACAAAGCACTCCGCTTGACTTCCCTCAAAATCGATCCTTCTTCATTCAGCTCCACATACGAACGCGAGATTGCATTCACGCCCGAGATCTGGGCACAACGGCTCACATCGCGCTTTAAGCGCACGTTCATCACGTCTACGAAGGACGAGGGGAGCATCAGCGAAACATGGATCGGAATGGTTTCGGTACTCGGGCCTTCTGAATTGATTCCTTCCATGCTGGAACTATTCGAGAGGGTGGGGGTAGGGTCAGACTGGGATATGTATATTCTAGTCGGAATGTGGGTGCACCCAGAGCACAGGGGAAGGGGTCTAGGAACGCGTCTAGTGAAAGAAGGGGTGGAATGGGTGCGGACGAATATGGACCCGAAAAATGATGTAGAGGGGAGGAGAGATAAAATGGTCTTATTACTGGTCGGGGACGATAATGCGAGTGGTCGTGCCCTTTATCAAAAGATGGGCTTCACGGACTCGACAAGTATGCCCCCAGATGGGGAAGGACACAGTTGGATGAGTTTGAAGGTTTCATGATCATACCAATAGATAATGATCTGCTGTCGATGTATTCACGCCTGACGTACAATTTGTGAAGCTGTCTGACTGGCGTGGGCCTGATATTGGAATGGTGAAAGTTGACGAACTCTTTGGACCGTCCCCGTGGCAGGCAGAATCATCAGGCATCCCTATTAAAATAACTCTCCATATATCTGAATGTGAATGACGGTGCGCAGTGATATTATCCAAGGGGCGTATACAACAGTGTAAATAGCTAGAGGGGATTCAAAATGCTTCGTGATAATTACATAGTCATATGCACAACGGATCGTCCAGAACAAGGAGAATCAAAACGTCCAGCGACCTATCTCTATCTCACGCACCACCCTGGATGTCGTACTCCATTGGATCGTCCCGCTTCCACAATCGCTTGCACACAGACGGAACGAACCCTGTGATTTGCCGACCCACTCTTCTCCACCTCGAGACTTTGGAGGGATCCACGACCTTCTCTTTGTTCGGCGGTCCAGCGGTGAACATAGACCCAAACACGAACAATAAAACCAAGGAGACTGCAACTGCGACGGGCACGCGAGCCTTCACATCTGTCTTTGCGAAACACATCTCGCAAAATGCGATCGAGAAAAAAATAAGGCTAGCGAGTGGGATGACTACCAGATATAGACGAACTAGAGACAAACAATCTCACCTCCACATCAGCAAGATATACGGCAGGCTGCAGATAACAGCCAGCCTCTCTAGACCATATTGTTCGCGGAAGATGCGCTTCAAGATTGTGACCTGTATCATTTGTAATAAGTATTAGTAGTCTAATAAGAAAGTAGTGTCAAATTCTTACCGCTTTCACAGGAGTATCAGCACCCTTTGCGCGGTATTGCTTGAAAATAACGAGACCAATGATGATACTCCCAATGCTGCAGATGACGGAGCAGTATATGACAATCTGCGCCCCTGACCTTGAACTATCAGCACTGCTTGCATCTACACTTCCAATTGCCAAAAAGCCAACGTTCGTGCTGAGCAGGACAGTTGCCTGTTATATAGATGAGCTGCGTAAAACAGTAGCGCCTCTGTGAATCATACCAGCAAATTGGAATCGCGGATGCTGATATCGACCTTGCGCACAAACCCCCTCCACCCCGAAAGTGAGAAATTGTCTCGAAAACTGTGTAATTCTTCTGCGTAGACTTCCGTGGACTTTAGCATTAATGGAGACAATAGTGCCATCAACATCGAGCGCTGGTAAGGTTCTGAATTTGGCTCAGAGTAGTCGATGTCGAAAAAGTCGTCATTTTGGCCATATGAACTCCGCAATATGCCGATATCTGATCCATGAACGGCGGCGAGAAGTCAACAGAACAGTTGATCCCAGCAAATCGGATACGAACAATATAGAACCATGAATTTGGCTACAGGATGTCGTGAGTCAATACAGGGAGCCAAAAAAATATGAAAAATCGTACCTATTGTCCATGCTGAGCGCCCATCCTTACTCTTACCTTGAGCTTCAAGGAGTTGAGCGTTGACAAATGAGTGGAATTGAGTCACGTACGCTCGATATTATTCACAAGTTCTAACATAGTTGAGAGGTTTTCTGCAGCATAGGGCGATGTCGAGAATTTTGAAGTGACGCGATCTGTTTCGAGTTGTCAGTGACAGTATCTGACACCAAGTGGCATAATTACCTGCAGATGCTTGGACTAAGATACTCTTGAGTTCACGGATGACAACTTCTGTGACGTTGAGTGTATTCGGAAAGAGCTCGCAATGCTTCCTGTGCGAAGTCACGAACTTGAAATTATTTGGCACGTTGTCGGTGACGCACCAGTACTGTGCTTCAACACCTACAAGACATGATCATTCGTATACATGCTCGAGTATGAACTGAACATTCTTACATCCGGAAGTCGACCCCATAGATCCGTCACATTCTTCTGACAAGCAAGGAAGGTCGAAATCCTCCAACCAAAAGACTCGCTTATGGGTATGAGAAACAAAATAATACCCGAATGTGAGTTTTTGGTCTGTGCCGACGAAAAATTTGTCCAGAACGAGAGTTATGTCGGAGTCGGCATCAGGAGGAGCGCTTTCCTTCAAATCGTGAAATAGTCGAGTGATAGCGCTACATAGGGCGCTCATTTCATGCTTTACAGTGCTGCAAACTCTCTGCATTTTGGGTTAGCATGCCAAGTGATGCACGTTATAACTCACCATCTCCTCGTGAAAGTAGTAAGAGCCATATTCCGGATGTCGTATCCTGGTCCAACCGGTGGTGAGTCCAGACAGTCTACAATATGTATATGCTAGATCAGAATAAAGTGTTTGTGTGGACCCATAAACTTACTCATCATCCTGAAAAGGTCCTGGAAGTGTTTTCTGAAGATGAGAGTGATTCACTTGGCTGGATTAGAGGGCATTGATCTCTTAACAGGGTGCTAAGAGTGAATACTGCAATAGGTGGTTCACTAACGCTGTACTTCTTTTCCTTCGTATCGTAGATGGTGCCAACGGTCGAGACGAGTGTTCAGATTGAGAAGTCATTGCATGTACCGTAAAGTCCCGTTCAGGATGTTGAGGGGTCCACGCCGAGCTTTGGGCTGTACTTAGGCCGGCCTCGTGAGATTAGAGCGGTTTTCAACATGCGGTTTTGATGCGGTTAAAACGTGGAATTGTGCAAGTTCAACTGAGATCCGTTGGCTCATGCAGAAGTTTAGCTGTGAACAAGGAACCGCAGCGGGCGGCATGCTCGAATTCGATGACCCAGAATACTCTGTCTCTGGATTTTTCCCTTTTGTTTCTGATGAACAATTTCCCCTTTCAAGTCTGCAACTGACTTACGGCGCTGCTGTAAGGCAAAGTTCTGATGGTCGCCTCAGCCAACAAATCGGTGATGCGCAGGATGGTGCTGCGTTGGACGGTGCTTCCGCTGGTTTTGCAGTTTTGCTTGGCAGACGTCACTTTTTGGTGCCGGAAAATTCAAGTTTCAGCTCCCGAGACAGGCAGCTTTACTGATTCATCTCGGCACGACTACTGGTGGAACGCGGCTGATGCCCAACTAGACTTTGTGTGTTCTGCAACTGCTTCTTGCTTCTTGGTCTTACCACTGCTTATGCTTCTAGATACTCAACGTAGCTCCTCGTACCTCTACTGGAGTTATTTCCCACCGCGTTGACTCACGCCGATATTGGTTCGATGTCTGCCGTCTGCATTATGTTTGAAACTGCTCAACATGCCTGGACAGGGCAGATGACGTCTACATGGGGTTCCCCTTCATTGCCTACTTTGGCGCAGTCACCACCAATGCAACTCTCCTCCAGATAGCATACGATCAATGTCGCTTGTACCGTGATGCTCTGATTCTGGACGGCCCAACTGGAAAACTCTGGGGACATATTTACTCCGACGACACTAAAGAGTGGATAGATGAAGGTATCTTGGGAACCGGTGAGTACATCCGTGGTCCACACAGACGAAATAAGCTTACGATCGCACGACATTGATGCAGGTAATGCATAGGCAGCACTTGGCATACTACGTGTTACTGCGACAATTCAGACGACTGAGCACTGTTCAGAGATGGCCTCTCAGATTGTTGATCTCACCTCATGGGTAAAGGAAATTGTGGACGGCGAGTTTGCTGCCCTGGTAAGGCTGAGTTGAACTCTACCTTTGTGATTACCCCTTCATGACTAACATCATTCTCTTGACGCAGACATCAGAAACTTTGGTCCCGGACTATATCACTGGAGGTCCTTCCTTCCCTGATGCAGCGTCCTCCGCTGCCCTTGCCTCTGTGGCATATCGGGTGGCATATTTATACCCACAGCAGTTCGGCACAAACTACACAAATGTGGCTGCGAAAATACGAAATGCGGTCGTGAGCAATGTCACGAACCTCGGTACCATGCAGCCCATAGTCGACCCCTTGGATTGGACTCAACCAGGATCGCTGAATACAGAGTCATAAGCGTTTGGACTGATGATGTTCTTGGCATGGAGAGATTGGATTGTTGCCGGAAAGCGCAAGTAATTTTTTTCCTTCTCTGACCATCTCTAATTTGCTCATCTTCTGAAACACCTTCGTTTTTGTGGCATCAATTTTGCCACCAATCACTCTTTTTTACCATCGACATAGCACAATTATCACACAGTGCACTGTCACTTGTATACCCGATAGATGTACAATCAGTTCATCATCTAATGCAAATCTGTCATGGAAGAGCTGCGCCAGTCCGAGCCAAATCACCTGCGACCGGTTGCCCACTCACAAAAAGCAGAGACGCCAGATCAAGATCTCGGTGCTGCGGGGCGCCCATCCCCAACATATTTAAGACGCTTACACCCTCTACATAGTGTAATCTGAGGCCTTCACTTGAACAGACCGCCCAAATTACAATGGGGGACATGTCAAATAGGGAACAAACTCGTCCTGTGTGATGAGGATCTTAACTAGAAACATGCCCTCCATGCTACATGATGGTGCAACGCCAGCCCTGGTTTTCGTCGTAGATCGTGCCATGATCATTGCGCATATGGACGTAGATGGTGTCAGCTGTAAAGACGCCAGTGCATTGCCAGCAAATATGATTGTGGCACCTGTACCCGAGCGAATCAATTAAATGCAAAAAAGTGGTGGAGTGCGTTCAGGATAACTTACACTATGCAAGTCATGTGGTTGCAGCCCTTCACTTTCTCAATCAGCACTTGACAGGACGGGCATCTCTTCACGCGCCCGCCCTGAGCTGCGATCCATGCCTCAGTTTGTCGCTCCTCCTCAGCAAGGCGTCCAGTTCGCTTGTACTCGGCACAGCTCATGCCGTCGTGGACGTTCTCGTGGCACGATGTGCAGATATTTGAGAAACACGACGGACACTGGCCAACAGTCGTAGTGCTGGGGTCGGTGGAACGGTAGATCTGATTACAGTCTGGCGTCTTGCAATATTTGAATTCCTGTGGACGCCGAGATATATGCGCGTTGAATGCTACTTCCAGTAGGTGGTTGAAGGAAGTTGGAGGGAGGAATTTCTGGATAGTGGGAATGGGAATGGGGACTTTACACTGGGACTCATTACCCATGCAGACGAGCGGAAACTGATCCGAGTCCAAAGCGGATGTCAAGAAATGACGCATGCATGCAGCACAGTAGACGTGCCCACAGCCAAGGCGAAGTGGGGAAGATATGTTGTCATAGCATATGGGGCAGGACTGCTGTCCTGATAGGTCTGGCCTGAGGATCTGGGATCCACTGAGCGAGTCTTGGATCAAGCGCTCGAGAGCGTGTCGAGCTTCGTCGCCACCAGAAATTGTGATCCTTCGTGCAGATACAACGAATTTGACGTTGTCTTCTCCAAAGGTTTCCTTCAGCTCCGGGACTCCATGTTCAACGAAAAATCGAATGGACTGCTTTGCGAGTACTTTGGTATACTCCATGGACGAGAGCTGGTCCAGCTTGGACTTGATCAGCTCACGAGCCTGTTCAACAGCTTTTGGCTCTCCATAAACTCTCAAAACTCGTCGTCTCCAATCCGCACGGAAGAACGCGCCCGTGTTATCAAAAACTGAGCGCGCGAATTTGTTGTGCGGATATCCAAGTGTCACGTGCCACCCTTCCACCTTCTCACCTGCAATCAGGCTTTCCGCTCTAACTTTAAGTGCGCCTATAGCCTCTTTCTTTGAGCCAGACAAGCGCATCCGGACAACGGCGCCCTGCTCATGAATGTGCAGCATACACGCGTCTTTGTCCTTGATACCATCGATCAAGGCATCCCACAAAGATTTTTGTGCGCGGAACTGCTCAGCAGAGATTGTAATTGAGTGTTGTGTGGGATTGGAGAGGCGGAACCGGAAAGACACGTTCCCGATGCGATGGTTAAGGAGACGGGTATGCATCGTGTGCACGTCATCCCAAGATGAAAACCGCGCACGAACTAGAACGATCCCTTCAGGGCTTGGAGTCGGCAGCATAGGCTCTAGCGATCTCAGTGTTCCAGGAGAGATGCACTCGATATCATCCTGTAATGTGGTAGTAATATGACCGACATCTTCACTGGAAACCGAGTCCTTCACCGGGAGACGCCTGACAACATCTGAGCCAGAGAATGCTCTAACTTCTACGTCAGTGACAGTTGGCGAAAGATAACTGATCTTGACTGAGTTGTCATGGAAACTTCGGACGAAGCGCCCAGGTGGCATGGTGTTCACCTCAACTATGACCCGGCGCCCAGAGCACATACGGCGGTTCAGTTCCCGCGCCTTTGCACTAGCATTGACCGTAACAGGGTATTCTGCGACATAGCGCACGAAAGGGGCACGCCAGGATATTGTAAGGACATCGCTGTCACGTTCAGTTGCCGCGCACATACTGCCGGGACTGTTGTAGTCTGATACTTCGATAGTCAGAAATTCGTCCCGAAATTCAAGGCCATCGAGGTCAAGCGAGAGTGTCTGTGCGGACTCAGCGTCTGTGATAATTTCAGCGCTCAGCTTTCCACCACTGGGCATCGGCTTGGCGCTGGCAAGGTGGAAGCGTCCTCGGTCAAGGCCGTGGTCTACGAACAGCGCATTGATGTCGTCTTCTTGCACGTTGGGAGGCAGATTTGCAATATGCAAGGTACAGCACTCGAATCCGGTGATCAGGTGAGATAATTCAAGGCCCGCGCCGAACGTTACGATGGACCCAAGCACAATGCTCTGGACCGTCTTCGCAGCGGCTTCTTTAGCAATCTCGGTCGCACGAGTCTGCGCGGCTGACTTTGGCTCTGTTTCAGCTTGTTCGCGATGAACATCTACTTCAACGGGCGCCTGATAGTCGCCAAGCTAAATACAAAGGACAAAGGCCCCCGAAAGATTCACGTACTTCGATATTATGCGGAAACCGGCATTTGGCGCCTTTTGTGCACGTCCCGGCCTTCCAAGCGTGACACACTTCGCCACTCTTGGAACCTCGGGATGGCCCAACAGACGCATGGCCGAAATTTTCCGAGGGAGGCCTTTGAGAGATAGTGCGCTGCACTTGTGGCTTAGCTGCCCTGGGCTGACCAGCATTTTTCTGGTCGTTGTGCTGACGACGACCCTTGTGGTTGGATGGGCGGTTGAGATTAGGACTCAACTCGGTACCTTCAACGTGCTGAGTGCACGCTGATGTGCCACCCTAATAATGACAAGCTTCAGTACATTACCCAGAATTTCTGACCGAAAGATTACCTGAATTTCGTGGATAAACTTGCATTTCGCACCGTAGCGACAGCGACCTTGGAAATGATATCGACACAACATAGTGGGGAAGAAACAAGAAACTCAAGCGCCGCTCACCTCGTGTACACGGCAACCTTGGATGTATCCAAACTGTTCAAAACAGAATGTTATCGTATATAGAAGCATGATAGTCTAGCAGAGCGGGCGCTTGATAGGCGCGAGCGCCACACATCCAGTAGAGAGCTGGGGCAGGCTGAGGTGCAGATCCGAACTCTATAAATAAACGATATGTCCCAGCATAGTACTTACAGCTTGAGATATGCGTTATTTCTTGTGTTCAAAGATGCGAAGTCGCAACACATAAATCGTCGAAGAGTCCCAAGCCCCCCTCGCTGAAGATGCTGAGCATGATCGGTGAACAAGTAGAGGGACGGAACACGTACAAATCTTTCGAGGTTCCAATCGATGGTAGGTTCACAGTTGAACCTTCTCGCAAAGTACACCTCCTGAGTTCCCTGTCTTTTACGAACTGCTCAAAACGTTCTTCGACACATCTAGAAAGTGCATGTTGCAAGGCGCTGCACAAGGCTATGGAGTACTGGATCCGCCTTCGATCAAGGTGGCTATCAGCTAAGGGTATCAGAGAACGAGCACCACAGCATGTTACTCGCCAAGGCTACAGTTTGTAGCGTGCACCGTTCGATGGAAGTCCGATGAGATGTTGAATCGTGAGCAATTTGATGAACGATGTCGAAAAGAGACGTCTGCTCGCAATTCACACGCAAAGTCAACCACATATGGCTGTGCTATCAAATATAAAAGCAAACGTAGTACAGACTGTACAACTAGCTCGACAGAACATGCAGCATGTAGACAGGCGAGGATTCGGGGGGATGGATATGGAGTCGTATATACATACAAAGAAATGGATCAAGGAATAGTATGACCATGAGACCTATATTTGTTCGATCCAACCCACGAAAACGTAGTCCAGGACGAACATCCTTCACGAAGAAGGGAAGAAGCAAAAAATTATGCGATAATCATCAACAGGCCCGAGGGCTCCAGTTGAAGACGGCGGATCCAGGCACAAGCCATGGGATCTGCCTCGTGTTGACGGAAAGAACCGCCATCAAAGTGCCCCTGCGAAGTCTATGAGCGTCAATGTACGGTACAAATGAATAGCAACTTACGACCACGCAAACCATGAAGGCCCCATAAGCAACATGTACGTTATATAACAATCACCGTGAAACAGTGATGATACTCTCCCAATGGAAGGACGAATTTTATTAAACTTCCGCCACCGAAAATCGGCAGGATATTTTCCCGACAGGCTTCCACTTCGCTGCATGCGAGCACACAGAGATCCACATACACCCGAAAAAAACTCAGGGTAACGTGAGATCTGACTCGAAGCTAGCCTCGTCAGATCGACAGCATGCAATAGCAGCTTGACATCACGACAGAGCTTTGGATATGGCAACAGTCTGTGAATCATAGGTTATAAGTTCATGTCCCGGTCATAGGTCCATGTAATAGTTCAAAAGCTCAGGGAGACTTGAGTCACACCGCGCAAAGCACGGAAGCACCGCTAGACTCCCGCAAGGTCATCCTCGTATGCTTTGACCATGACTTGTCCCGTGAGCAACGCATCATGTATATGGCTGCGTGGTATGCGCATTTCTGCGTGGGGTATGCACTCGTCAATGATGACTGCAGGGTATGCGCGTTTGTGTGTGTATGCACTGATCTGGTCAATGATATGAGCTTATCAATGTCTGCATTGGCGGGTCAAGGAGGGCAATGCCGCACGCGGACGCGCGAATGCACCGAAAAACCACGCCCGACGTATCGAGGCGAACAGTCCTCGTATGCAAAAGACAGAGCCACTTGACCCTTGGTTCATGGGTATCATATGGTTCGTGATAATAACAATTGTTATGTGTTTGTGTCTTTGTTATGTGTGTGAGGCGGGTTAAGCTTCGATACAAGTGGCAATAGGCATCGTCGAACATCAAGTCAAATATGAAACAATATCGCATGGATGCTGAGATAGCTTTGGCGCAATCCTGGACGGTGAGTGAAACGGCGACTGCCATGAGGCATTTGCCTATCTGGATCGGTGCCTCGCTGCGAAATAATCAGAGGAAGCCGATAAGAGGGCTTGCCTTGCCACTCCCTCGTGCTTCCGACTCGAGGCTGATCATGAACACAAGCCAGAGACTCGGGCGTAGAGGGTGCGCATCATGTACATGAACATGAAGGGGAAGAAGAACAGCGAGACAGTCAGGTCATGAAAGGGAGGAAAAGAGTGAGACAGACAAAAGGAAATTAGAATTCCGATTATCACATAATCGGAAACTACCGAGGTTGTAACTGTAACTGTACAGTTTAAGCGCCCGTACTGCCATTTCAGTTTCAATTTGCCAGGCCAAGCCTCTGCCAAGGACAACGACAACTGCAACACTAGTACTGAGTACTGAAGGGTAGTATGAAGGGTTATCAATTGTCGTTGGCCCTGTCGACTGAGGCCTGAGTCCTGGCACTAGTTCTCAGGTTGACCCTATGTCATCATCATACGGCCCGTATTGCAGCCAAGGCCGACTGTTGTATGATATATGATCAATCAGTCGCGGGAGTTCTTATGGAAGAGGTATCAATCCCACCTGCTCATTACGTATGTAGCACTCGCTGAGCGGAACATGCATATGCTTAGCATGGAGAGACCATT
Source organism: Suillus paluster (assembly GCF_016628075.1). NCBI lineage: Eukaryota > Fungi > Basidiomycota > Agaricomycetes > Boletales > Suillaceae > Suillus > Suillus paluster. The sequence continues at coordinate 72,945 of NW_024537618.1, forward strand.
ACCTGAAGTCTTGCCGACTAGTAGTTTGGTTGAAACCCATCAGACAGTACAATTTGGAACTGCAAGACTATCCTACATGTACACGTATGATATTGGGAGTATGAGATATATATTAAACCAGAGAACGAACACTCCCGGATCAGATTCATAAGTAGAGCCAGTGAATAGATAACGGACGGCAAAACATCCGTAACGAACCTCATAAACCTCTATCGAACATCCATCTTTATTATACCCATGCTTGACGCTCGTTTGGACTAGAAATTGGAGGCATCGAGGGAGGAGAGGGTGCAGTGAAAAACCCGCCAGCAGTGATTCCCGTTGCTTCTACCCCCGAACCACTAGCCTTGCGAAGCGTCCCACGACCAATGGATATCGAGCCTTTCCCTGAACCAAGCACACTCCCTGCACGCTCTATGCTGAGGGTCGAACGCGCTTTACTTCGATTTCGGCGCCCTGCACTGTTGTGGTTATCGTCACTAATTGAGCGTACCCCACTTTCATTGCCCCCGTTTCCATTGCCGCCAGCGCTTCCGGGAACCTTTCGCCGCCGCGGCTGGTATGGGACGGCATGTGCATTTGTATCTGCACCACCACCGCCCCATACGCTGGCCAAATTCTCATTCGTAGAAGCAATCCCCGACCCACCGGGTCCAATCGGCATGACCAATACCGCATCATCAATCTCCTCGTCGTCGCTCCGTAAACTCATTGGTCGTGCCTGCTTGGGCAGTGAGCCTGATGAATCTTCCGATGATGGTGGGGAAGTTGACCTTCGAGTAGATGGGGGCACCGCCTCCGAGCGATCATGGACCTCGTCAAATATTTCATAATAGCGCTGGATACAGAGCTTGACGATAGATCCCAGCGTAGTACCGCCGTTTGAAGAGTCGGTGGGGGGCGTCAGTACCGCTGGCGTGGGCGTTGCACTAGTGGAAGGTATACTGGACATCGACGGTCCGCTTGGTACAGAACATATCATTACATCTTGCAGGGGGTTCGAGCTTTTGACGAGATTGGGACAGATCACGATAGCAAGATTGTGTGCGTCCATGCGATTTACACTTGATCGTAGAGAAACTTCGTGCATCAGGTCTAAATCGGCGTTTAGTGCATATTTTCTGGTATGTCAAAGGACAGCGAGGCTCACGAAATATATTGCTCAATAGGATGTACATGCATGGCATAAGTTGCGGTAGAAGTGTGTCGCGGATATATGCCGTAGCTGTGATGTCGGCGGGGTCATTCGATGGTGTCGGACATCGACGTATATCGGGATAGAGAGATTCTGAGAATGGGGGGTTGGGAAGGTCGCGGAGATACTTCTTTAATAGCACAGCTGCGAGATGAGGATCGTCGAAGCTTTGGAGGGAAACGACTTGGCCTGGTCGAGTGTCAAACTACGCAATTCAGCGTCAAAGTAGAAAAATACCTCTATCATAGGCCTGTTGAACCTGTTTGAGCAGCACAGAGCTCGGCGAGCGCCTGAAAAGTCCTTCCTCGTTCAGTCCTATGTATGTTTGATGAGTTCAGGCAGCCGAAGCAAACATCCTTGACGCCCACCAGAGCTCAGAAGATCCTGGATAGCGTCTTTTAGAACTCGCGGAATGCTACCCTTTTCACCGTCATGGCCCATAAGTTCTTCCAGGGGTACTCCAAAGACGCTAGAGCGAACAGGGCTCGGTAGTACGATTTGCTGCTCCAGTTTCATATTCTCTCTGTAGATGTGTTATCGGACGTGTTCAAACAGGCTAAAGCATGCTTACTTGTACACAGCAGGTGGAATGTCAATTTGCGTCAACGGAACCTGGGTTGCAAGTTCTGACAGAGTGTCGACGTAGACTATTTTGCGAAAGAATTTTGGGCTGGGTAACAATGTGAGTCAGCGCGATAAGAAACCAGGACAGCAAAACTGAAAGACCTGACGATAGCACCTGCCAACGAGAAAAGCACTGTGGAGCGCACGTAAAAGGAAGGCATGACTGAATGGATAATTTCACCTACTTTTGGAAAAAAAAGAAGAGTGTACAATGAGCTGCGCTGAACATTCAGTTGCTTGCATCATGAGTAAGTGAAGTATCCCTGACCAGGCGCTTCAAATTCTTGCGGTACTTCCTACTCAGGCTTCGGTATGCCTTCCAAACCCAGCTCCAGTTGGGAGCGTAGCGACCACCTGCTGCGAAGAACACTAAAGTATAATCGGATTCAACTAGAGAAAACAAGGAGGTGAGACAAGCAGACAGTGATGGCACTAGAGACAAACCAAAGAGGTCGAGGTAGGATAAAATTCGCCTGACACGGGGTGAGGATAATAACTGGTTGCGTTCTGCACAGACACGTACTGCAAGAGGAGATCATAGGAGACCTCATGCGGATCAGGTAACGCCGAGGCACTCAGAATGACCCTGTCACCCGACGTTAGCCGTTAATTGGAGCGTTTCCGTCAAACCAAGACCCAAGGCAGTACTGGAACTTACATGGGCCTAGTCCTAAGAAGGAACCGAACTATGAATAGCTTGACAGCATCTAGCCATGTATTGCACTCACTCAAAATCAACGCCAGCCTGGAAAATGACCTTGCCCATAACCTCCTGCACCTTATCCCTTGCGTCGGGCTCATCTCCCGTAGCATTGAGGTTTCGCTTCCATGGAGGATTGAATATCTTCCTTCGACTAAGTGGAGAATGACCTGAAGATGATCCAAGAGGAGGGGTTGGAGAAGATGGTGCAAGTGAAAGAGCGGCGAGTCTCTGCTTCAAGTTGGGCGGCATCGTTGGTACAAACTATGAAATGGTACAGAGAAGAAGTTGAAGTCGAAAGGGACCGCAGCGGCGCAGCTGGCCAATTTTGTTTGCAACGAGGCTGGCGTGTGTTGTCTATTAACAAAGTTCTGTCCAACGCTAAGGTTGTAACCATAATACAGCCCGGTGCCTAATATTTTATTATTATAATCCACAAGTACACAGGAGCACAACCCAATTCGCGAATAAGAACAGAAATAACTTTATAAGATTCAATCAGACGATAAGCACATAAAACTTAGCGACTAAGTTACAGTATACGATAGGCAATCTATTGGCGCAGGTAATACCTTTCTGCGACTCAGATGGATGTAATTAGCCACTGTGGTGGTAATAGAGTGGTTTTTGCTAAGAACTGAGGGCCTTCATATCATACTTGGCAAAAACACTCTAATGGCGCAAAGCAATCTAGCTTCAGAAAAGAAAGATTGATGGGCAGAGGCAAGGTCACTGCTGTTTCATGGGCGCATTACGTGAGCTGTTGAGCTTCAGCGTATTCAGTGACAAGAAACGTCCAGCCAGGGTCATACTCAGGTTCAGCATTTAGAGTGTTTTTGCTAAGAATTTTATCAGACGGGAAAGGAAATTTTGCTTACGTGCGCGCAAGCTAATTGGCCGAGGGATTTAGCAAAAACGCTCTATTGCTGAACTGACTCGTCTCAGGCGACGATTCGGGCTTGTCCGCCGGGCAGTGCTGCACCCTGACTACATAGTGATGCGATTTGATTGGACACTGCGGTGCCGTGCAGGGTGAAATACGGTAGTCTTTACAGCGAATCGATTACGGTGCTCCCATCACATCACGGACACTTAATCTCAGCGCGTCGAGACGGAGCTCGGCATGATCCGACGTCACTTCTATCCCGTATCGCCTCGTAGTTCAATACTTGAAGCATTAGGTCCAGGGGAAGCAGTTCCTCCGCAGGGATGCGTCAAAGGTTGGTCTTTTGGTTGCTGACCTCCATAGTAAACGGAGCAGATTGGCACGCGAACGACAAAGCTGCCACATGTAGATGGATCGAAGAGTGGTCCCATACTCTAGAGGAAGAAATGGCAACCTACAACGCGCCATGGATTGTCAGGAAAAGGTCAAACGGCAAGAAACTCTGCATTATATGGAAGGATACCCCGAGGTACGGGGAGCTATAACAGCGACCGTCTGGTAGGACATGGATTCAGGTTCAAAAGGAAGCCAACTCGTTACACAAGGCAACATAGGGGGGTTGGGGCGAGAGCATGGGCAGTATGTCAGCGATAGTCTGCTCTATCAGGGAGTACACACCTTTCCTGCCACTGCCCACATGAGAGCAATTGTGTAAGCCCGTTGGCTTACCTGAGTTCCCATAATCAGCATAAATGCTGTCCGAGATAATGAAGCGTGAGCTTTCATTATCACTGCCTTTTAGCGTAACGGTTAAGGGACGACAGTCTTGACTACTTACAAATTGCTTTGATTTTGGACCTTGTTATTGTGATAGTGTTGACATTCTACTCGCCTCGATGGTGATAATTGCCAGTGCATTAGACTTGATGATTGATAAGTGCGCGAGCAACACGTTACGTCCATGAATCGACTCGAACAACGGAACACTGATCGGCTGACACCGAGTGTTTGCATCGTTTGACCTGCAGAAGGACTTCAAGAAATTTGGATATCTCCGGAACCTGACCTTCTATATCACTCGAATAGGATAAGGGGGACACATTGCGGAGAATATTCATCAGGCGGGGGTAAGGAGTCATTCAAACTTGGTAGTCTGATCTTGGCAGTCTGGTGGCTGTAACATGACGAGAATGGGTTCATGCTATAACTTGTCGGTTCAATCTGCCAGCTGTTTCTCCGGAATAGCGCAACCGAAATGTGCGTAATCGATGATCAAGATTGGAACGTGTTTCGTGAACCGACATTCCGATGGTCTGTATGCTTTTTGCTTAGATGTTATCTTCGGCATGTTAGGCCCGGGCAGCACTCGACAGCCATGTATGTATATCTAGTTACAACATACACACCGATAAGCGGCCGTATTCTAAGAAGTGAAGAAGAAAGACTGACCAGCTTGAGCAGCGTGACCCGGACAGGCCCGGGTGAAGAGGAAGCGGTCTCAAACCGGTCGATAGGCAGTGCAAGAAGTTAAACTTCCTTCTCGTCGCAGTGATATCACTCAGCGTCAAACATGACATGTCTGAGGACATAGCCAAACCGGGATAAAATCTCATGATCGATATGAAAACGATTCAGAGAAAAGACACACCGATGGAACTTTCGGAGATTTGATGGTGGATTCTGGTGCCACGGAACACTCATACAACTGGTTGGGCGCCGTGACATCATTGCGCTCACCTGCGGATATCAAGTATCTCGCATCGAAGCATGCCACCGGCCATCGCTGAGCCGCCAATGCCCAGCGGCCGCCGTGGCGGTTTGACGGTAAGAGAACTGACAACCCCGCGGGAATGATCTACTCTGCAATGCTAACCGATGGATACGATGCTTTGATTTGCAGAGGTCTTATCGAGCAATAAGAGGGTGCAGTATTGTCATAGGAAGAGATCATACATACTTCCCAAAGAGCGGGTGCAGAAGTGGACTTAAGGGAACAAATGTTTGACAGCCCCCCACAAGGAGAAGGTCGACCGGCTAAAGACATCTAAAAAAAAGATCGTGTACCCGGTTCTACTTACTACCACCACCATGACTCATCTCCATTGTCACTAATCCATCCGCAAGGGATCGTATTAGGATTTATAGATGATATTGCTTCTGGATATCGAACCTTCAAGAAGAGAGATTAATGGCACTATGTAAGTACTTCTACTAGATGTTAGTATTAGTGAGGTGAGTGACGTGTAAAATCAATGTCAAGTTTCAATTGATTTCGAACCTTCCCAGGGCCCCACGACCGGCTATAGCAATAGCCATTCCGCATGCCTCGAGACTCCAATTCACTCACTAATAAAAGCCATATATATGTTTCGTCTGATGGATCGTTTTCTGCACTTACTAGCCTTTTCCTACTCACCCAAGTGACTTGGCATGATGTACTACAAGTCCATGTACCCCGACCTCCCTGATGTGCCAGAGGGTAATGTCCATCACTTGCTCCTTAACCGCCCGGACCAGCAAACCTGGCCGGATTACACGTTGTACGTGAATGCGACCACCGATAAACGGTGGTCTTTCCGTCAATTCGTAGAGCGTGTGCGCGATGGGGCTACCGCTCTAGGAACTGACATCGAGCAAGGTGGTCTCGGCATCTCTCCTGCGAATGGTGAGATCGTCGGGATCCTGAGCGACAACTGCCTGGTACGCTTCTATCCCAGCCAACCATATACTATCAATTCATGGAACCTTAGGACTATATTGCGCTATTGCATTCTCTTTTGGCAATTACAGTACCTTTTGCTTTGATTTCTGCGTATTCAACTTCTTTCGAATTCAAACACGCGGTGTCACTATCGCAGGCGACCCGAATTTTTGTCAGCCACTCATTACTCCCCCTCGCTTTGACCTCAGGTCTCCCGAATGATCGGATATACATCCTGGAAGGTCACGACGAAGGTCGCTTGAGTTATGAAGATCTTGTCAGTCGCGCTCGGCACAACCGGATCCCTCGATTGCCTGTAAAACATGCCTCACGAGACACTTTAGCATACCTAGTTTTCTCGAGCGGAACAAGTGGGCTTCCAAAAGGTATTTGTTCTGCATTATTTTTCATGCTATAATCATATTGGAAATCCACCTCATCGCTCCTTCAACAGCTGTTATGATATCTCATGGAAACTTGACGAATTCGATCCTTCAGATCAAGGTGGTGGGAGAAGAAGCGGCCAAAGTCCAGAAAGTAGGTGTCCGTTTTCGCTTGTGTGGCAATATGCTTAACTGGCAGTCAGCCACCCGTTTGGAATGGTCCCAATGGTATGCAGGTGCTATTTAACGTTCTCCCAATACACCACACGTACGGATTGCATGTGTCGTGTTTTCGGGTGTTCTTTTCGCCAATCACTGTCGTCTTGCTTCCGAAATGGGACATCAATGCTTACCTTGACGCTATTCCTAAGTGTGCAAATCCCTCAACGCACATCTGCAGTGATAGCTCAATCGTTTCAGATACCGCGCCACCACTATATACCTTGTTCCTTCCTTGGTCCATCAACTCGTTCATCGCCCTGAATTCCAGGCCGCTGACCTCAGTACTGTCCAAACCGTGCTTTGCGGAGCCGCTTACTTGCCTGTGCCACTTTCTGAAGCACTGCTGTCTCGTTTCAAGGGCGCCGTCGAGCGGATAGGTGAAGGTAGGCTGCAAACATTTATTTTGGCACGTTGTTAATCTTTCGTAGGCTATGGCATGTCTGAAAGCGTGAGTTTTGTCGCCCAGTGAATCACATATGTGGCAATGACGTTCGGCTCTTCATTTGTCAGACAATAGCTATTGCTAACAAACCCTATCCTGGCGTGCTTAATGGGCGAGCGAAGAACAAGCCAGGCTCTACAGGTGTCTTGCTTCCTGGCATTGAGGTTCGGGTGGTACGTGATGACGGAACGCTGGCCGCCGTGAACGAGCCCGGAGAGCTGCACGTCCGAGCAGGATGCGTTGCACTTGGGTACCGTAATAACACGAAAGCAACCAAGGAAACGTTCGTCGATGGATGGCTTCATACTGGAGATCGGATACGAATAGATGAAGATGGCGTTTTATTGTGAGTTTCTTGAAACAGCGATGACGGCTTCTCTGATTGCGGCGCAGCTACGAGGATAGAGCAAAGGTATGAGTTACTGAGGGAGAAAAACTACCCTTACTTACCTATTTCCCATGGTCATAGGACACGCTCAAGGTCTCGGGATTGCAGGTTTCTCCTGTAGAAATCGAAAATACACTCCTGGTGCACCCAGATAAACTTATTGTTGACGCCTCAGTCGCAGGCGTGAGTGGCGGACGCACTCTTGACGAGCGGATACCCCGGGCATGGGTCGTTTTGTCTTCTGAGGGCCACAAATTGGGAGCTTCTGCAACGATTGCAAAGCTCGACGCATGGGTTCGCGAGTCGTTGAGTAAATATAAATGGCTCCGCGGAGGCATCGAAGTGGTTGATATAGTGCGTCTCTAGTTTCTTCTCGAAGGCGTTGATGTGTTTATGCAGAATCTTTACAGATTCCAAAATCACCTACAGGAAAGGTACTAAGAAGACAGTTGGTCGAAAAATACGAGAACGGGCAGAAGGCAATTAAGGCCAAGCTCTAGGTCTAGACAAACAATACTTATTCTATCACTATCCGACAGAATTTTGACATAGACGGGATTATACCGGAAGCTATCTTATTCCTTTGTCTATCTTTGATCAACACTTGGCACAATCCCCCAGGACCACGCGGCCGGTGATCGTGTAACTCCAACGTAACTCCCCTTGAGAAGATCAGCTGCCGAGTCCGTGGTATTAGGTGCCAGGCTGCCAGCTCACTGAGAAGCGCTTCACGTGATAGTCCGCCCTGAGTAAGGATCGATAGCCTCAATGATTCAAGCTCACGCCGGCGCGACGGCAATGAAAGTTTAAATCGGTCATGTTATAATAACCACGGGTTCACCTCGTCATATAAAAGGAATGACGATTCTGGTGTGTTCTCACCTGAAGCACTGAAGTGGTGTTAAATTATCATGTACCACAGGTCACTCTTCCCTGATCTACCAACAGTCCCCAAGCCAAACGTCCACAACCTTCTCTTCAACCGGCCTGACCAGAAGGATTGGCCAGATTACACCTTGTTCGTGAATGTAGCTACTGGCCAGCGGCGTTCGTTCAGGGAGTTTGTCGAACGTGTCCGCGATGGCGCTACTGCACTGGATACTGATGTGGCACAGGGCGGCCTAGGTCTTCGTCCACAGAACGGCGAGCTTGTGGGTATCCTGAGCGAGAACTGCCCGGTGCGTCGCATTGTTGTTTTCGGCTGAGACTGTAAAGTGATATGATAAATTCTCAGGACTATATCGCGCTGATACATTCGCTACTAGTAATCACAGTCCCTTTTGCGCTGTTTTCATCATACTCTACGCCGTACGAGCTCAACCACGCCAATTCACTTGCGCGGGCAACTAGGATTTTTACCAGTGCCTCGTTACTGCCACTCGCTTTGACCTTAGGTCTCCCGCCAGACCGGATCCATCTCCTAGAAGGAGAGAATAAAGGGTACACAAGTTATGATTCGCTCGTCTCTTCTGCTCGCAAGAATGGTATTCCACGGCTGCCGGTCCGCCATGCTAATATGGACACTCTAGCATACCTGGTCTTTTCCAGCGGGACAAGCGGTCTTCCCAAAGGCATGTATCTTATCGCTGGAACATAGACGCGCCGTCTACGCAATATTTCTGACTCCAAAATGCAGCCGTTATGCTATCCCACGGAAATATTATTAATGTCCTCTTGGGAATGATGGTAAGCGCTATGGAAATAGTCAAAGTCGAAGAGGTATGTATGTATCCTACACTGCCTTCATGGTCTCCTTGACTCCTTCGCCAGCCAACAATATGGGACACCCCTGAAGGGCTTCAAGTGTCCTTCAATATTCTTCCAATCTACCACTCTCTCGGCCTCTACCTGACCAGTTTCTTCAACTTCCTTAAACCTTCCACGATTGTGATGCTCCCGAAGTGGAACATCGATTCATTCTTCGACAGCGTCCCCAAGTAAGTGCATACAAAGTGCTTTAATATATGTATGCTACCAGTACTACCAGTACTCATACTTGAGCCGCGATGTAGATACCACATCACGTCCGTAAGCTTCGTCCCATCACTTGTACACCAGCTCGTTCATCATCCCCGCTTCAAAACTGCCGATCTGAGCTCAATTAAAGGAATCGGCTGTGGCGCTGCACACCTTCCCCCCCAGCTCGCCGCCCAGCTTTGCGCCCGCTTCCCAGCCATGGAAAGAGTTAATGAAGGTGCATTCTCCACTCCCCTTGCGCGAGGATCACCGTACTAATATTTACCTTCACAGGCTACGGTTTGTCCGAATTCGTAAGTGATTTCCCTCTACAACCCCTTCGACCTCACTGCCCGAGGTAGACAGTGATCGTTTCCATGAAACCTCTCCCTGGTATGCTCGATGGACGTGCCAAGAACAAGCCTGGTTCTGTCGGAATTCTCGTCCCTGGAGTCGAAGCTCGCATTGTTCGTCCTGATGGGTCCCTCGCGGGGCCAAACGAGGCGGGTGAACTCCACATACGTGGGGGTGCTGCGGCGCTGGGATACAGGGGAAACGACAAAGCGACGCGGGAGACGTTCGTTGATGGGTGGGTCCATACGGGCGACCAAATGCGCATCGATGAGGATGGGGTGCTTTTGTAAGTTGGTCTGATGAGTACGGCACGCCCATCACCATACGAAGCTGATCTGCACCTTTTGTAGCTTTGAGGACCGTACCAAGGCAAGCTTGCACAGTATACATAGTGCTATACTGACCCGTCACAGGACACGCTCAAAATCTCGGGCATGCAGGTTTCCCCTGTCGAAATCGAAGACACTCTCCTGGCACACCCGAAAAAACTCATCACTGACGCAACCGTCGCGGGCGTTTCAGGCGGGCGTACCTCGGACGAACGCATCCCGCGTGCGTGGGTTGTGCTCTCTCCGGCAGGCGCTGCCTTGGGTGAGAAAGAGGTCGTAGCGCAGCTCGATGCGTGGGTACGGGAGCGGTTGAGTCGATATAAGTGGTTAAGGGGAGGGATTGGTAGTGTGGAGATGGTAGGTTTTTGTGTCTTTTTGGTTCATTTTGGGAGTGGTTGATTGTGCTCTTGGGTAGATTCCGAAGTCGCCGACTGGGAAGGTGCTGAGGCGGCTGTTGGTAGAGCAGTATGAAAGGGAGGTGAAGGCGAAGGCGAAATTATGACAGCTATCTTCAAATCGATAGACCAGGATTCAGATTTTTCGCTTGAGCGGACCTTGGAGCGGTACCAAACAGAGGCGCACCTTGCACCACTTACTTCGAAAGTACAGCACCCAGCTTATGCTCGGAAATTCTCAACTCAGAGGTTACTAAACAACAGCGGGTCACCTTGTAGTGTGCACGAACGAGCTCGAGGACGATAGCGCCAGTGACACGATCGAGGCATCGAACTGCTTCGGGTCCCACAACTATGATCAGGCAGCTAAGCCCAACTTTCAGAAACATTGCAGTGTCGAGAATCACAGTTGCCGACTTCGTTTTTTGAACTGAGACCACCAATTGTAAGAGACCACGGTCAAGAACATGGTAGTGGGGACAGGCATCGCTGTGGCCTACCTGTACATGAGGGTGTACACATGGTTGCCTTTCTGAGAGTTTTAGTGACCGAACAGGGTCGTCCCTTTTATTTGTCCATAGTATAAGAAACGGAGGCGCTTAGACGAATTTTCCAAGACCTGATCTATCACGAAACTTCATACCCTCTACATATCTCAACGGGTTGAATCTCCAGAAAGGAAATCCTCCCAGGGTGCTCATGTGGAGCAACTCTGTATCGACCACGTGTCACTGCTAAGACAAGTAGCAGTTCAAACCTTCGCTTGATCCGGGGGAATGTGATTTCTTCCGGTAAACGGTATGTAGACTGAGTTGTTTGGCCGATTACGCTACTGCTAACTGAAGGTATCAGGTGTCACAGCTTCATTATGTAGTAAAAACCTCGCCATCTCATTGGTCAGATATCCAGATAGTTTCTCCTAGGAAGACCGAATAGAAGGAAGTCGGAGATGAGAATATGTAGGTAAGTCAAAACTATGCTTCGTGTGTTTCTCGTAGCTCCTGCGGGTCGAGGATCAATGGGACGTGGCACCATCACCTTGGGAACGTGCCAAAGTAACTAGTACTACCCTGCATTCAAGCCGGGGTGTCGCACCTTGTCAGGAACGGGTACTGTGGGGTATGCAGGTTCTTCATTACAATAACGCAATTGCCTTGGCAGCCTTGCCGCTCCACTTGACACTCCTGTTATTAGTTAAAAGGCTTCAAAAATACATGGTCCGTCCTGCCTCATGAAACAGCTGACAATCTCTGACAGTTGAATATTGAGTTCCGGCGTGATGGTGTTTGAACCCGGGTGGTCATGTTACAGGTACGTATTCACATACTCAAGAAGGTATCAGACTGTCTTCCTTCTATTATGACCCAACTAGGGGGGCTAAGTAGTGGTCACTGATCTATGAGTCCGGCTATATCGCATCATATAAAAGCCCGTACGTCAATCGTATAAAAGTGTGTCAATCACAGGACGTTGCAGAATTCGTATCTTCAGCCAACGCAATGCTGATCCCTGAAGTTTCGGGCCCTCGTCAGGGGTCAGGCATGCACTACAAGTCACTCTTCCCTGACCTGCCAAAGGTCCCCGAATCAAATGTTCACCATCTGCTCTTCAGTCGGCCTGACCAGAAGGAGTGGCCAGATTACACTTTGTTCGTGAATGTGGCTACTGGTCGGCGCTGTTCGTTCAGGGAGTTTGTAGAGCGTGTCCGCGATGGCGCTACTGCACTTGGTGCTGATGTGGCACACGGTGGTCTAGGTCTTCGTCCAGAGGATGGGGAGTTTGTAGGCATTCTGAGCGAGAACTGCCCAGTGCGTTGCATGATGCATTACCATTTTTCAGTTGAGACTGTAAAGTGACATGGTATATTCCTCAGGACTATATCGCCCTAATGCATTCGCTACTAGTTATCACAGTCCCCTTTGCACTGTTCTCATCCTACTCAACATCGTATGAGCTTAAACACGCCAATTCGCTGGCGCGGGCGACTAGAATTTTTGCCAGTCCCTCGTTACTACCACTCGCTTTGACTGCGGGACTCCCAGCTGATCGAATTTACCTCCTAGAGGGGGACAATAAAGGCCACACAAGCTACGATCAGCTCGTCTCCTCTGTCCGCAAGAATAATATCCCACGGGTTCCAGTCCGTCATGCAACCAAGGACACTCTGGCCTACCTGATCTATTCCAGTGGAACAAGCGGTCCTCCCAAAGGCATGTATCTTTTTATGGTCACACGTCCTGAACCGCAGAAACATGGACGCACCGCACGCAACGTTTTCTGACTCCATTGTACAGCCATCATGATATCCCACCAAAATATCACTTGTGCCACCCTAGGAGCAATGGTAGGCGGTATGGAAACGGCTAAAGTTCGAGCTGTATGTCAGTCCGATCCTCCTTTCTTGGTCTTCCTAAATCCTTCACCAGCCACCAGTATGGAACACCCCTAACGGGCTCGAGGTAACGTTCAATATCCTTCCGGTCTATCACTCTCTTGGCCTCTGCACGACCGCTTTCTTCAACTTCCTCAAACCTTCCACGATCGTCATGCTGCCGAAGTGGAACATCGATTCATTCTTCGACAGCGTCCCGAAGTAAGTACATACCCAGTGCATTGAGTATATGCATGGTATAGCGCTAAGTACTCGTACTGATGCTTGACCCGCGATGTAGATACCACATCACGACCATATTTCTCGTCCCCTCACTCATACACCAGATCGTCCACCATCCGCGGTTCAAAACCACTGATATGAGCTCGGTTAAGGCAGTCGCCAGCGGCGCCGCGTATCTCCCGTCCCAGCTTGCCGACCAGCTTTGCGCACATTTCCAAGACGTAGACAGAGTCACCGAAGGTGCGTTCTCTATACATCGTGCGTGGATCTCTGGTGCTACTGTTTAAGTCTTGTAGGCTATGGCATGTCCGAATTCGTAAGGGATCCCCTTTCTACACTCTTTCCGACCTCTGACCTCGTCGTTTGAGATAGACAATGACCATCGCCATGAAGCCTACCCCTGGCTTGCTCAACGGACGCGCCAAGAACAAGCCGGGCTCTGTTGGAATTCTGGTCCCCGGCGTGGAAGCTTGCATTGTCCGTCCCGATGGATCCCTTGCAGGTCCGAACGAGCCTGGTGAGCTCCTCGTCCGCGGAGGCGCTACGGCGCTGGGATACAGGGGAAATGACAAGGCGACACGGGAAACGTTTGTCGATGGGTGGGTGCGCACGGGTGACCAGATACGGATCGATGAGGATGGGGTGCTTTTGTAAGTTGGTCTAATGAGCACGGTATGCCACTAGTCATGCTAAGTTGATCTGCCCCTATTGTAGTTTCGAAGACCGCACCAAGGCAAGACCGCACCACCCACCTTATGCTGTATTTACGTTTTCTTGCAGGACACGCTCAAAATATCAGGGATGCAAGTTTCTCCCGCCGAAATCGAGAACGCGATCCGGGCGCAGCCGGACAAGCTCATTACTGACGTGACCGTCGCGGGCGTTTCGGGCGGGCGTACCTCAGACGAACGTATCCCGCGTGCATGGATCGTGTTATCCCCGGCGGGCGTAGCGCTGGGTAAGAAAGAGGTCATAGCACGGCTCCATACATGGGTGCAAGGGCGGCTGAGTCGGTATAAGTGGTTGAGGGGGGGCATCAAGATTGTGGAGACGGTAGGTTTCTTTCTCATCTCATTTCATCTTGGGGGATAGGTTGAATGAGCTTTTGGGTAGATTCCGAAGACGCCCACTGGGAAGGTGTTGAGGCGGGTGTTGGTGGAGGAGCATGAACAGGGGGTGAAGGCTCAGGCTCAGGCGAAACTGTGAAGACGAATGCAACAGGAAACCTGTGACGACGCGTCATGAATACATTTTTTTTTTCGTTTGGTGGAACGATATTGCTAGGTGGTAACTGATATGAATGCATGTATATCGTATATATACCCTCACCCGATGTATTATCATGTGCGACTTGCTGTCTAGTATCATGTCATCTACCATAGTTAATGATTGTAATTGTTAAATTGGTAAACAGTCACTCGCTGATAGTATGAATGAATTGGCTCGTGGCTCTTGGTTCTTGAGAACTCGGAATGCGATAGAAATAAAACTTGGAGTGAATGCTTGTCTGATCACTTACTTTATTGCTGTTGGCACAACCGCAACGCGACATTTTCAACCATGTGGATTTGATGTTTTCGAAAAATTGTTCGCCGACGACTGCTGCTCCGATTGTCGTGAATCTTTATTGAAAAGTGATTTATTTCATGGTGCACAAGCAAATTCGGAGAAATTTGAATATAGTATCCTGATTTCATGGTATTGAATGACCCGGCGAATAAAAATAAGCACACCATTCAACCACTGGTCATTTCTGCATCCATTCTGTATTGTCTCCCGAGGGCACAGCAAAAAAATGAGAGCCCCTGAGGCAAACGTAGGGATGCAGACGAAGTCTTCGTCCATTATTGCATCCACTTCAGAAGCCTTCAGAAGCTCTCTACTTCTGTAAAGCTGTAAAACGTAGTAAATGTTCAATTAGTATCACAAAGAGTCCAGACGTACGCTACCATCACACCCACCGCTATGCTTAACAAGTATCTTCCTTCCCTGCACGCCCTTCTTGCTCACAGTAGGCGCGATCGACGCATCTTTCAATCTCCACAGATCTACAAAATGGGAGGTGGAACAAGAACGAACCTCGATGAATTCCTTCAGATACTCTACCGCATATCTCCCCCTCCCCTCAGGCAAAATCGCAAAGCCTGGCCTCCCGTACTATACATACCGGAGATCCGACACCCACAACCTGACATAGGCATACCCAAGCCCCGCAACAGAGCGCATGGCTTTCTCGTATCCTGATTCCTCAATACAGACATCCTCGATTAATCACTCCTGCTCCTGCGCCCCCATAACCTGAACCTGAAACGGGACCAGAATTACCGCATATACGTTGTGGGCGTGTATCACAGCCGATTCCGTCATCGGGAACAAACAAATCACAACGGTTCATTCTCGTTAACATTGTTTTGTGTCTGCCAAGGGATGCTCCACCCTGCTGTAACGCATATCACGTGAGGTTCATACCTTATAACGACATGTCCACTAACTCATACGTGACAACGCGACCAGCTGCTGAAACACGTTTGAGTGTGAGCGATAAAACAGAACGAGTATTGAGCATTTTGAAACACAATTATAAATACTGCAAGCAAGGTTTCTGCCGACTCGGACGCAGTTGGCAGGTCCCGACTTGAAGTCCATAAGTTTGTATGAAATCATGAAATCAGAGCGGGTGATGTGTTACCTGTTACCATTCCGAAATAGATCGGCTCCCTATCTAGCGGAAACTATACTATCCCTTCCGCTACAATCGGCACCCCACAGAAGTCGGCAGGTCACACATTTTAGCGCGAAAACGTGATACATTCGTTACAATTGGTCACCGTTAGTCACATTCCGTCACACGAAACCCTGCAAAAAAGCGTGACTGCAGACTTCCGTGGGGTGCCAATTGCACCGGAAGGGATAGTACGATTGCGATGACGTGTTTTAGTAAAGGCTGGACCCCGTAAACTCTACAAATCTTGGCAATACTCATCGGGTTAATAAGGTTTATATATATTGATCCATGTTATCTTGGTCACGTGTAGCATGAAACCTTAAATATCGGTGGGTGCGAACAACCCTCTGTTGAACCCTGCAGGCAAACGCTTGAATGCCTTGGAAAGTTCGCACCAAGATCTCGCTTCACAAGGGGCAGCGCTCGACCCCTAGTGTATTACTATCAACTCAGGAGATAATGGCGTCCAACTTGGGGACCAAGTCAAGGTCGCGAACAGGTGACGTGGGTATGCGTTCCGCTGTCATGCGCCCCCCATTAGATAACGTAAGTACTAACTGATTGACTGTGCCTTGAATCGCTGCCTCCCCACTTGAAACTACCGCTATTAGTTAAGGAAAGCGATTAATGTTCCGCTACATGGTCCGCCCTGAGTAATACAGTCGAATGGCACCAACCACAATCGTACAAGTCCGGTTACGTCCCATCATATAAAAGTGCGTCGATTACAGGACGTTGCAGAATCCATATCCTCAGCCAACGCAATGCTGATTCCTGATTCCTGGGGGCCCGATCGGGGGTCAAGCATGTACTATAAGTCACTCTTCCCTGACCTGCCAAAGGTCCCCGAATCAAATGTTCACCACCTGCTCTTCAATCGACCTGACCAGAAGGAGTGGCCAGACTACACCTTGTTCGTGAATGTAGCTACTGGCCAGCGGCGTTCGTTCAGGGAGTTCGTCGAGCGTGTCCGCGATGGCGCTACCTCACTGGGTGCCGATGTGGCGCAGGGTGGTCTAGGTCTTCGCCCAGAGAATGGAGAACTTGTAGGTATCCTGAGCGAGAATTGCCCAGTACGTTGCGTTTCCGTCTTTTTGTTGAGACTGTAAAGTGACATGGTGCATTCCTCAGGACTATGTCGCCCTGATGCATTCATTACTCGTTATCACAGTCCCATTTGCGCTGTTCTCATCCTACTCAACGCCGTATGAGTTCAAACACGCGAATGCGCTAGCGCACCCGACTAGGATTTTTACTAGTCCTTCTCTGTTGCCGCTCGCTTTGACTTCGGGTCTCCCAGCTGATCGAATTTACCTTCTAGAAGGGGAGAACAACGGTTACATAAGCTACGATCAGCTCGTCTCCTCTGCTCGTAAGGATAACATTCCACGACTGCCAGTCCGTCATGCAACCAAGGACACTCTGGCATACCTGATCTATTCCAGTGGGACAAGTGGTCCTCCAAAAGGCACGTATCTCTTTTACTGGTCCAACGTCCCGAACCGCAGAGACATGAACACACCGCCTACGCAACGTTTTCTGACTTCATTGCACAGCCATCATGATATCCCACCGAAATATCGCCTGTGCCACCCTAGGAGCGATGGTAGCCGGTATGGAAACAGCTAAAGTTCGAGCCGTATGTCAGTCCGATCCTCCTTTCTTAGTCTTCCTAAATCCTTCACCAGCCACCAGTATGGAACACCCCTAATGGGCTCGAAGTAACGTTCAATATCCTTCCGGTCTATCACTCTCTTGGCCTCTGCACGACCGCTTTCTTCAACTTCCTTAAACCTTTCACGATCGTCATGCTGCCGAAGTGGAACATCGATTCATTCTTCGACAGCGTCCCGAAGTAAGTACATACCCAGTGCATTGAGTATATGCATGGTATAGCGCTAAGTACTCGTACTGATGCTTGACCCGCGATGTAGATACCACATCACGACCATATTTCTCGTCCCCTCACTTATACACCAGATCGTCCACCATCCGCGGTTCAAAACCACTGATATGAGCTCGGTTAAGGCAGTCGCCAGCGGCGCCGCGTATCTCCCGTCCCAGCTTGCCGACCAGCTTTGCGCACGTTTCCAAGACGTAGACAGAGTTTCCGAAGGTGCGTTCTCTATACATAGTGCGTGGATATCTGGTACTACTGTTAAGTCTTGTAGGCTATGGCATGTCCGAATTCGTAAGGGATCCCCTTTCTACACTCTTTCCGACCTCTGACCTCGTCGTTTGAGATAGACAATGACCATCGCCACGAAGCCCATCCCTGGCCTGCTCAACGGACGCGCCAAGAACAAGCCGGGCTCTGTTGGAATTCTGGTTCCTGGCGTGGAAGCTTGCATTATCCGTCCCGACGGATCCCTTGCAGGTCCGAACGAGCCTGGTGAGCTCCTCGTCCGCGGAGGCGCTACGGCGCTGGGATACAGGGGAAATGACAAGGCGACACGGGAAACGTTTGTCGATGGGTGGTTGCGCACAGGTGACCAGTTACGGATCGATGAGGACGGAGTGCTTTTGTAAGTTGGTCTGACGTGTACGGTAAATTATATCAAGCTGATCTACCCCTGTTGTAGCTTCGAAGACCGCACCAAGGCAAGCTTGCACCACTCACATATATTACTCATTTCGTGTTGTACTTACCTCATCCTCGCAGGACACGCTCAAAATTTCAGGAATGCAAGTCTCCCCGGCCGAAATCGAGAACACGATCCTGGCACAGCCGGACAACCTCATCACTGACGTGTCCGTCGCGGGCGTTTCGGGCGGGCGTACCTCAGACGAACGTATCCCGCATGCATGGATCGTGCTATCCCCGGCAGGCATGGCGCTGGGCAAAAAAGAAGTCGTGGCACAGCTTGATACGTGGGTGCAGGAGCGGCTAAGTCGCTATAAGTGGTTGAGGGGGGGCATTAAGATTGTGGAGACGGTAGGTTTCTTTCTCATCTCATTTGATTTTAAATGGGTGGGTTGATTGAGCTCTTGGACAGATTCCGAAGTTGCCGACTGGGAAGGTGTTGAGGCGGGTGTTGGTGGAGGATTATGAAAGGGAGGTAAAGGCGAAGGCCAAATTGTGAAAACGCGTCATCAATGCGATTATTTCGTATATGTTTTTCGATACCCGCGTCCGATGTATCATCATCGTGCGACTTAATATTCCTTCCTCTATGTAAGGGCTAGCTAGGGGAGACCATTATTGACCAGTATCATGATAAATATGTACCAAAGCTAATAGCTGATTTTTTTTTGAAGATGAATTTGAATGGCTCGTGGTGAGGAATGAAATACAAAAGTTATAGTGAGTGTCTGGTCACTGAGACGCTCACTTCCTTCATTGCTGTATCCAAAACACTTCCTGGGATAACCGCACACTTTCAGTCATTGTGACCCTGTCCAACCGGTGATAGGAGATCCCCTCAGCAGCCAAGTACTCAAAAGATTGAACGTCTGCTCTCAAGATGGTCTGCTCAATGTCCGTAGTCGGCAGCGCCGGAGTCCTGGCGTCTTGATTATGTGATGTTGCATTTAGACCCGGCGAAATTTCCGCGAGTGATGTTAGTAAGTGAGTGACGAGAGGAAGAGAACCGAGTACTCTGTTACATTGTGTGACTATCCGAACAAGTGGTTGTCCGAAGTTGTGGTATCCGATAGTACTATGACTGTTCCAACTTCCTTAAATTACAGTCCTGCTCAGCGCTCAGTGCTAGCCTTCTAATTCGTCTAATTATGACACATCAGACAAACTATCTCTAGCTAGTCTAAGTTTACACGGGAGGGTCTACAAGTTGGACCCGTCGAAAAACTATCGTTGAACGATCCCTGTTTGGTATAGTCTCGAACTTCTAGTCCTCTCCACCAATGAGAGTGCTCACTTAAGCTAGGGAAAACTTCAAATTGTGAACATAAAGAGAGGCCCCTCACAGATGTAGCTCTGCCAGACTGCTCGGCTGCGTGCATGATCTGGGACGAGCGCTCTGAGTCCGGAGCTTGGATTGCAGGAGGAACCGGGCGCGGAGAGAACAGACAATCCTGATGAGGTTGGTTGATTACCATGGCATTGATAGGCTGATTTGCAGGATGATTCTAATAGGGATGATGCAACTGGCCGAGGCAAGACTAGACTGTTTGGAGATTCTTATAATAGATGTTGTCTAAGCACTGGCGTACACCCGGATGTCTGCAGACAAACATCGCTCCCCCTGTCGGTTGCTTCGTCTCCCCCACCTTTTCACATCACTTTGGGCAGTGACCCTTCAATACGGCTGCTTGGCGCGGACAAGACGGAATCCCCCCTTCCGACCGGCCGGTCTTTTGATGCCATCGCTAGCATGTTAACCGAGAACAACGAGCTACACAACATCCAGAAAGCACTTACGGTGGAATAGAAACAGGTTGTTACGCTGTCTGCAGTCCCAGCGCTGTATCTGCTGGCCTCTCAGTTACTTTGTTCAACGAAGATGTGTGGGTGCAACGCACATGCAATTTGTGCCCCCGCTCTCTGGGCTGGTAGCGATCACTTTAAAGGTAATGCCGTTGTCCTTGAATGTGGCTGGGCACTTGACTACACGCATTGGCGCCAGCGAGGAAGCTGAGCAGCGCAAACATGATGGAGTGGGCAGTAAACATGATGGAATTTGTACAAGGGAATGAGGCAAAGCCAAAGTAGCAGGCAGGTGTTTTAAAAGGCGTTGCTCGCTTTAGATGCCTTAGTACTTCAGGCGAAAACAGTTGAGCCAAAATGCATGGCAATCTCCGCTGACTCGAACTCAAAGGGAGATGTGCGGCACGATGGGGTCTTGGGGCAGGAATGAATCTCCGGTTGACGGCCTTGGCTTCGCGTTGCTCGTCAGAGATCTGCACGTCCATCGGACGTCGGGACATCCCAAACGACAATCTCCGTAATCCTTGAATCGAGGACATGTCGATCCTACAGTGCTCGAATACCTTTTTCGGCATGTCAAACATACTCAACATATATTTGCTACCGCAACTTCAAAATTCCATCGTTTTCAATAGAGCAGTGGAATAGACTCAGTTTCATGTATTGATGATCATATTACCCGTTAAACAGTTAGACCAAAATCTGAAGTTCGAAAATTTCATCATCAAAAAATGAAGCATGCCTCCTTTTAGCGCTGGTGGAGGCCTGTAGGGGCCTTCGGGTAAGTGTAAACAATGTTTAGAAGTGTATATACAAGCTCTGTGAGGTGTCTAAGCCTCCATCAATGCAATTATTTTTGATGCCCCTGTCCAATACAACATCCTCGGAGATACCCTTCGTATGTATACAGATGTCAACTGGCCCGCCTGTTGCTTTGCTTTGGCTCGTTCGGATGCTTTTTTGGCGAGATATAACTGTAGAGAAAGCCCAGGCAAATCTGAACAGACTGACAAGCGGAATAAAATAAAAAATCGATTCACAAATTGAAACATGGGCGCTTAATTTCAAAAAAATCAGATTACATATATTTTTAAGTTATTTGGCTTTTGGGAAGTATCCGATAGTTCGTTGATATAAAAAAAAAGCTGGTACGAAGGTGTCGAAAAAGTGATGCCGGTACTGTAGTGTGGATAGCTTATATAAGCATCACACTGCCAGCGGGCACTGCCACCACTACTTTTACCATATCTCTGCAGGACCCCTGATAATACTTGTGGAACCCAGGTTGGCGGAGGCCCAAACTTGTGCGGATAGATTTTGGCAGATTTTGTCCGGATTCTGACCCAAGAGGGATATGCAACCTTCACTTTAAAACATCTAAACATGGTGTGAATGGGGTTCGATCATGTAATTAATTAAAGTGGGTTGCAGAGGAAAGTAGAGGAAATTAGACGTACTCCTCCTCCCCCACTAACGTGGAGGTCGGGGATCTACCACACAAGCTCTCCACTTCCGCGAATAGCTGTAGAACTTAATACTGTACATGTAAAGTTGTAAAACCTATTGAATGCTCTATGGCAAAGAGCCCAGACGCAAGGCTAACATCAAACCTCAAACACCACCACCGCTCTTCTCAACAGGTATCCTCCTCCTCTGCACGCCCTTCTTACTCACAGCAGGTGCGATGGATACGTCTTTCAAATCTCCACAGATCTGTGAGGTTAATGTTTATATGAGTATGAGCACGAACAGCGTGATGAGGGTAGGTGAGGGATGGAGATGAGATGGGAGATGAAACGATGGATGAAACGAGAGATGGAATGGAAGTGGGAGATGGAACAAGAACGAACCTCGACAAATTCCTCAAAATCCACCACACCCCTCCTCCCCTTCCCCTCAGGTACGTCGGAAAGCCCCGCCTCCCTTAGGACATATCGTAAATCCGACTCCCGTATACTGTCGTAAGCATACCCAAGCCCCGCAATAGAATGCAAGGCTTCTTGTATCCTTGACACAGGCATCTTCAACTCCTGCTCCTGCGTCCCGATACCAGAGCCAGAGCCAGAGCCAGAAATTGAATTACCAGGCACCAACGCATGCTGCCCAAACACCTCCCGCAGCGCCTCAATCTCCCCCGGCTCAAACAACGCACGCGGATAGGTCACAGTAACAACCTGGCGCAAACTTGAAGCCGCAGAACATCCAAATAGCGCACACACGCGCCGCTGCACCTCTCCCATGCGCAACCAGCCCTCTCCTGACTCTCCTGATAAAGCTGTACCCGCTTCCACTCGTCCGCCTGCACCCATCCCGCGCAGCACTTCCTCCGCTCTCCTCGCTTCTTCCGCTCTGTGCCTGGTATCCCACCCGAGCGTGTCGCCCATGACGTGTATGACTTCTGGTAGGGCGCTGAGTGCTGCACGTGCGTCGACGAAGCCTAGACGTGTGCGCCGCAGGAGCACGTCGAGTGGCTTTTGTGCATATTCGTGGGTGAGTGCGTATGTGATTTCGGAGTGCGTGAAGGGATATGGTATGGAGAGAGGGCGGTGTGGATCAGGCGTTTGAGACGCGGATGATAGGAGCGTCCATGCTTGTGAGCCGTAGGATGAAGAGAGGTGTTGTGCGACTTCTGGGTCGAGGCCGTACTGCGGGGTGCATCAGGAAGAGTAAGAGCAAAGCGGAATGTATTGGAGGGGAAAATACTGATACTCACACGTTGAATCAGCCCGATAAACATGTTGCGATCCCAGCCTTCGCTTCCTACAAGTCTTAGCTCTTCCGTCTGGCACCTCCCAGCCTTCTCCCTCAACCCAGAACCCACCTCTATCGCTTTATCAACTGCCTCTTCTGCCATCGCCCGATAGGTCGTCCACTTCCCACCCGCAATGGTCACCATACCACCCTCATCCACCTTGACCACGTGGCTCCTCACCAACGCCTCCGTACCGCCCGCCGCACCCGATGAGATAAGCGGCCGCAGTCCCGACCACGCAGAAAGCACATCCCCGCGCCGCACCTTGATATCTCCACTGAGATACCCACGCACCTCGTCTATGACCCACTGGATCTCATGTTCGCGCGGGAGAATATGGTCTCCGCTCAAATACGCGTCTTTTTCATCCTGGGGTTTGATATGCGCGCGCATGTCATATGGCTCGTCTGTAGTGCCTGCGATGACACCGCCTTCCCATGGGAGGAAGAAGACGACGCGGCCGTCACTTGTTGCGGGGTCGAGGAGACCCATGCCTTTGGGGGCGTAGTAGGAGGGGAGGGCTATGTGCACGCCTGAGCTAGCGCGCACGATGGGTTTATGTGTGGGTGTGGAGAGGGAGAGAAGGGAGTCGGTGTATGGGCCCGTGGCGTTGATGATGACCTAGTGGGAGTGTGAGTTGTGATTCGGGGTGGAATAGGAGAACACACCTTGGCTTTAACGTCGAATTCACCTCCTGCGATGTGGTCCTTTACGCGGGCACCTGTGATGAGGCCTGTGGTAGGGTCTTTGTGGAGGGAGGTGACGCCACAGTAGTTGGCGGCGGTTGCACCTGCTTTGATGGCTGTGAGGATGAGGGCAATGTTCATGCGGGAGTCGTTGTGTTGGCCTGAGGGGGGTAAGGATGAGGGTAGAATGGATTAGATTGGGACATACCATCGTAGTAGACTACGGCACCGACGAGTCCGTCGCTTTTGAGCATGGGGAACTGTTCGAGTGCCTTGCCCTTGGACATGAGGTAGGATGATTCCATGTTCTCCTTACCCGCGAGGAGGTCGTAAAGTTTGCATCCGGACCAGTAGTATGGGACTTGCCAGTACCTGAATATACGTCAGTGACGTGACCACTGGAGGGGAGAATAGATGGGGAAATTGGATCTGGGTTGCGAACGGAACAATGACGCACTTATAAATAGGCAGCATGATAGGGAGCATATGGCTCAAATAAGGTGCAGTCTGTAGGAAGACCTTCCGTTCGCGCAGAGCCTCGCGAACGAGTTTGTACTGTTCGTAGTCAAGCTCGAAGACGGCTTTTTGGAGATAGCGCACTCCGCCATGGACAAGTTTTGTGGACTTGGAGGACGTACCTGTTAACAGACGTATGTAGTAAGGTTTAATGGAAGGAAGTGAATAGACTGACCACTGGCAAAATCTTCCCTCTCGACCAAGGCTACTCGTAGCCCACGACTTGCAGCATCGACAGCAACGCCGGCACCAGTGGCGCCTCCTCCTACGACCAATATATCAAACTGGGTGTCCTCTTCGCCCTGTTTTGGATCAGCACTGCGCTTTAGGGCGTTGATCATTGCTGTGCGGGAAGGAGGAGACCATGGTGGTGGTGGACGTCGAGACTCGTGTGTTGTTTGGGGATAGGCAGGACCGGAGTTGAGGTAGAAATATCCAGCGCCTGCTGCTGTTGCGGTAGAAAAAGTCAGGAGGGTAAGTGTACGCCGGGTAAGTGTCCGTAGTCGCGGGGCCATCGAGACTAGTCTTCCTTCCTCAAGGTCTGACAACGGGAGACAATAGGTATTAACTTTACTACCACCGTAAGTTCCCGCGAGGTTAGTCGTAACACTTAGTAGTATCCTCCAATGTTTTTGTGCACGTTCGTGTCTCTTATAGACTCGTGGTCATTGATACCAACCTTGGTTTCTGCTCTTGGACCTTCTAAGTTCTTCGTGACTTCACTGGCTGCGGCCTGATCGGCCCGCTTAAGCGAACCGGTTCTTGCCTTCTACTTTGTAAGTACCCTGAGCTTTGTTCACCCTACATTGCAAAGTTTATCATTGCATTACTTATGGCGACAGCCTATCCTAACGTTGACCTTGCATTTTGACGTCCCATGCTGTAGGTCCTGCCGTTCTGGTGAGCACTAACACAGATACAAATTATTCACAACCAGTGGCAGCCTCGACTCGGTGGACTCGGATCTCCGAGTCTGTGGAGATCTTCGCCTGATTGATCACAGCCATACCCACCATTCCTGCTGCATTGCACAATGCATACTTCCTTGTCTGCGATATGTTATGGAAGCGCTCGATTTGGTTATACAATTCTAGGTTGCCAGTGCTCTGGGAAGCTGGATCTCTACCCGATGTCCTCTTGCCACTTACGCGAGCATGCCGAACAGGTATTACACTATCATGCCATCGTCTCAATCTGTTTTGTGCTCATTACAAGAGAGACCGCTTGACTGAGGATAAGATGAAGACTAGCAGACAGCTCGTCGATCCCCACTTTCTTACTTGGTAATAGTATCAACCGAATGGTCGTGACAACGTCGTTTATCCTTTACTATGGACTCTGCGATACGGAAGGTTTGTCGCTGTCGACTTTTGGTGGCGATGATTGAACGTGCGTTTTTACATTTGTTCCTTATGATTATTCTCAAATGGAAATTTTACTCGTACTTCTACGTATAATCGGGACATTCACCCTATGTAACCATCGTCATAACGAGCTATCAAGCACAGCCTGGCCCTCAATCATATATCAGGACGAGATGATACAATCTTTCTTCGAGGCCCTGGTGAGTCTCCTAGTCATGGTGTTGAGGCTACAGGACGGCATAAGCAGACGCTGAGCGTAACGTCGAGCAGACCTCGTGAAGGCGTCGTATGGTTGCATGCAAAAAAGAGCGCGGACGTTGAGAATGGCGTTGTTTCGGGCTGCCAGATATTGAACTGGCTCTCCGTCCTGGATGAATTGTCTGGGATGTACTCTTTCACCTCTTTTGTGAATCATGGGAGAGCTCTAGATCCCGACGATCCTTGTTGACACCTTGAAGATAGTGCGGGTTGCTAAAGACCTACTCCGAATAACGAAAGTAAGGTCTTCTCGATATTCCCGTTTTTCTTCTGCTGACAACAGTGGCAACTTTCATCCGGAACTCCGTGACATCGTGCGTTCACCGGCTAACATCGATGGCTTCAAACCAAATATTTGACTCGTAAGCCATCGACCCTATCGAGGCATCTCACCCCTGGGTTTTGATACATCGCAATGCTTCGAAACATGGCGTCGATTGTCGATGCGCACTATCAGGTGTTATAACACGTTCACCGCTAGGGAGTGAAGATACCACGGACATTTGGCTTCAAGGAAGAGCCAGAGTTTCATGAATAACGTTGTACGTCCGGAATGTTTGCGATCGTTCCGCGGCGCACGATCGAACATGCTCAGGACGTATTAATCCTCGAAAGTGGACCAACCTGGCCAGTTCGGAACACTCAAAGTATTCATTTATGAGTGGCCAATCTCCAGTGACTTGCTCGCACATCGGACTAGAAAACCGACAGATTACCGTGATGATGAAGGAAACATTGTGTCTGCTATAAACAAACATGTATCAGAAATATCTGCCGCGATATCATGTTGTACATCACTGCGGTTTCCCCCAGCTAGAAAAAAAGAACTTTCTTTCCACAGACACCACCGCTAAAAATTACTTGGTTGTATTTGTTGTGTAAAAACAGAGCGGGGCGACAGAGCGGCCAGATGATGATCGGATCTGCCGCGTCTGCAGAACTAGCCGGTGACCGCGGAGGGGAGAAAGGCACAGGAAGACACGACCCGATGGAAAGACAAAGACAAGACGAGCAGGTCTATTGAAATATACTGATTATGATACGAAGAGGACACAGTAGAGAGCGGCTAGGATAGGAATGGTGGGCAGGGCGACAGAATTCTACAACAGTGAGCTACATTACCTGCGCGTTCCACACAGCGAGGGATGGTCGGGTGTTTCATCTTGTCTAGCATGTTCCAGTAAAAAATTCGGCAAAACATGCGATGTCTCCCACGGCATCGTACCCCGCAGCCTTCAAGGTGGACAGGGATGCTGCTGCCGACGACTGATCGGCACTAGATCGACGCTACGGTCAACGACAAACTTTTGTTGTGCACTGGCATGATTAGCGCTGACGCCCGCCAATCGGTCCCTTTATGGCACGAAATTAAAGAGGCTGTCATGTCCACTGATACTCTGGAGATGTACTTAGCCTTCAATCAAGACGGACGCAGCAAAAATGTTATCACACATGTGATCTGCTCCCTCCGTTGCAATCGCAACTTCCGGAGATGACGGTGTTGTCCAGTTCCCAATAATATCAGGAATTTGTTTCGGGCACCAGTACTTGTGACTACAAATGCCGATCCGAAGAATCATTTTAATTTTGAGTGTGACGAGAGCGAGCGTCCAATAGGCTACTTGTAGACTCTGCGTGCGATCGCAGGCCGTTCTGGCCCATCATCTGGCAGGATGTACGGCAGAGCAGCGTAATTAGCCTCCTACGAGGATTGAATGCTATCGCCGAAGATGGACAACGTACTGCTGACTCACTGAGTAATACCAAGTGACATGGGACTACAGATCTGTTGATCAGAATCCGAAGCCTGGATTGAAAATTTTCACCTTTGAATGTTTCGTAACCGTACAGCCTGATCAACAGAGAATGCATAAAAGCAAGGCAAAAAAGACGAACCAGTATCCTCTCAAGCATCCTATCATCTCCACCCACCGAGCTCAGTAGACCATTCTCAATCAGCTTTTATCACCTAAAATGATCGCCAGCATTCTCGCTCTCCTTCCGTTTGCCCTCTTTGCTGTTGCTCAGAGCAGCCAGTGTGACACTGGTACCATTCAGTGCTGCGAGAGCTCTACCAGCGTGAGTTCTGAATTTTGCAAGACCTGCAATGAAGTTCTCATTAAAAAACTTGTAGTATTCAACGGCTCAGTGGATGTACCCTGAGTACGGCATCGTCGATGCTGTTGCAAAGGTTGGCGCTGTTGTGGGTCTCACATGCTCCGGCGTCACCGTCGTCGGCACTTCAAGTGGCTGTGTCGCCAACCAGCAGCCACTGTGCTGCGAGGACAACAGCTACGTGAGTGCCAAATGTTCCACGACTTTAGATCTCAACTAACGTACCCTCTGCAGAATGGTGTCATCAACCTTGGCTGCACTCCTATCAATGTCAACGCTTGAACGGATTATGGCGTGAGGATGCAGGTGCTCTCTGAGATAGTAATGCCATACTTTGAACGTTATTCTTGTCAGTGCGTTGCCTGCTATGCACTCGTCAGTAAAAGTACCATGATACCTATCTATTTACCAATGAAAGTTATTGCTGTTCTCTTACCTTATGACCGAAAAGAGCGTGTGTAGGCTTCCTACTTGGATGCTTGTGGCCACAGCCGCAACTACTGATACACAAAGTCAATCAACCATGTGGTGATCAAAGCTGTTAGAATCGGACATGAATTGCGAGGATGCCAAGAATCAGAAATGTGTGCCCACCCACATGATGCGACTTTGGGGAGGTGGAAGTTAGATGGATGTCTGCTTTTATGATACGCAGAGTACTGTCAAGTACACGTACGCCGTGCGTGTAACATGCACGATCCACTGAGCGACAGAGCCGGAAGTACCTGATACTTGAACTCAAGTCAATTGTGATTCCTGCAGCTGCTTCATGCATGGAAATACCTTAAATCCTTCAGTTAATGAAGACCTTAGTGTTTTAAAGTCCCCAACTTCACTAGCTGAGTAATAGCTGTGATGTATGTTGAACAAGTTGGCTTCAAGTGTAACAGTCTCGGAGTGAGTCTATAAAAAGAATTCATACTCCGGAGCGGTCGACCACCCATGACTTGTACTAGATAGTCCCACCAGTCCGTGTGTCCCAAGAGTTCGCGCATTGACTCTAGCACACGCAATTCTGCACGGAATCCTTATGTGTCGCATTTAGGTCCTCCCCAACATAATACACAGTGCCATGATTTTTGTTTGAAGAAAATCGAAGTAGATCTCGTTCCATGGCCAACTTATTGGTGCTGGAGGCTAGTTTTTGGCATAGAAGGCTCGCTCTAAAGGTCAGATTACCACATAAAATTCTGGAATGCGGTATGATGGTTATACACGATGAGAGAATACTAAAACAAATTTCTCTGGGGCCACATGCTTGTCAGGATCATCTGCAATAAAAGAAATATGCCTCAGACGTGACAATCTATCCAAAGTGTTACATCGAGACCGTGTAAATTGAAACTCCGCAATGCCAAATTGAAGTCCTGCAACACACTACTATCATTCCCAGTAATCTGCAACTAGCATGTAATATGCAAAATGTTCAAAACACCTCAACACGCTGCTCGACTCACTTCAAAAAAATTCAGGCATATGTAGACTACTTATAGATGATGTACTGTCCAAGTAGAATGAAAATTTCTTGAGTGTTGCAGCTGTGAGAGATGAAATAGTGGTAATTTGTGACCATGCAGGAACATAAATCATCCAGATCCCATAGATCCTACAGATATGTTCACAAAGTTATACCTAGAGCATAACAATCACCTCGTCAGGATTCCAGAACACAATTTTGATAAAGGTCATCCTGTTGTTTTAAGATGCTATAGAGGAAGAATTGACAACATGTATGAAAATGTGACAGCAGATAGGAGAGAGTGTAATAAATTCAATCTCCTCTACGGCACACTCGGGCAGTGCACGGCATCTGCACTCTCCACACCAAGTCTTGCATTGCATTGCATTGTGTTGTGTCGTCTCCTCTTGCATCATTCTCACATCCTTGTTACAATGGCACCAAACTGCAGGCGTACTACCCGTCAGAAGAAAGCCAAAGAAGACATGACTCATGAAGCCAACTTCACTGCTGTGGTGGCTATCAACCACAGCCTATCCCTCTGAGTCAACCCTTGATGTTGCACATGGATCTTCCCCCACCCAGGTATGCACCCCCATATTATCCCATGCACCATTCCGCACATCAGCATCAGCCTCCACCTATTCCTCACTTTGCACCGGCTGGTAGAGCAGATGTTTGAGTTGGTGATGAGGCACAGATGTATGATGTTGCAGGCTGTCAACTCTATTCAGGACCATATCACCAGTACAATCACAATAACTACATGAACCGTGATACTTAATAATAATGTATTGCTGTATTCAGTATATTCAGAGCTTCGCACAACTTCAACTTCAAGCTTCAAGCTCAAGTTCGACGACTGAATGCCAACAGATTGAGAGCTGCGGAGAGTCAAAGTTGACGGTGCCGGTGCTGCGCTGAGGTGTGACACGACGTGACCATATTTTGCAGATTAGCAGTCAGACCCTGAATTTTCTTGGCTTTCATCCAACACCACACCACAACATCCTAAAAATGAGCAAAAATAAGATCTATATAGAGGTGGTACGAATCTACAACACTCTAAATTATTGGAAGATAATATGAAGTGGTTGACGAGTTACAAAAGATTTGCTGAAAAAGTTGCAGATTACCCAGAATGATAGTAGTACATATGAACGGTTGTGGACACTGGAGTGTGAAAAGGCATTGTGGCAGACGGGTGACATGGTGTGACAAAGTGCGTGAACTCTAGGGAAAATGCACTTTTCTGCGTGGTAACTCTCCGCCAGACTCATCATGTTGATTTTCAAAAGAAAAACTAGCAGATGTTGTACTTTTGATGTCAGGCTATTGAACTGTCAAAGAATTAAATTTTTATGTTTGTGTGTTGTGGAGTAATAGATGTTACCCCAAAAATGCGTGAACTCTAGTGGACATCTAGTAATAACTTGGTAGCAACTTACTCGTCATTAACAAAAGTGACAAAATCATCAATGAGAAAATATGGGAATTTGAAAACTTCCTGGCAGTATGATGTATCATATACTGTAATTGTAGAAGGTAGGTGATACATCCACACCTTTCATCCTTACATGGTAATGTATCACACCACCCACCTATACACTGGTATAAGTTCTACTTGTGAGAGATGTATCAATGTGTCCTGTATATCACGTGACTGAGTCTGTCCGCTTTTCTCTGATACATCACTGTCATTTTGTTATAACACTGTCTTTCTAGTTGATTTTCTCATGACCAGCAGGCTGATATATCACTAGGTCTATCTATTTTGTTTGCTTTTCTCATTACCTGCAGGCTGATATATCATTAGCGTCTGTCTGCTTTTCCTGTGACCAGCAGGCTGATATATCACTAGGTCTGTCTATTTCATTTGCTTTTCTTGTTACCTGCAGGCTGATATATCATTAGTGTCTATCTGCTTTTCCTGTGACCTGCAGGCTGATACATCACTCTTGTGTTGTTATAACATTTTCCAGCGGCTGATATATCACTAGGTCTGTCTATTTTGTTTGCTTTTCTCATTACCTGCAGGCTGATATATCATTAGCGTCTGTCTGCTTTTCCTGTGACCAGCAGGCTGATATATCACTAGGTCTGTCTATTTCATTTGCTTTTCTTGTTACCTGCAGGCTGATATATCATTAGCGTCTATCTGCTTTTCCTGTGACCTGCAGGCTGATACATTACTAGGTCTGTCTATTTTGTTTGCTTTTCTTGTTACCTGCAGGCTGATACATCACTTGTGTTGTTGTGACAGTCTTTCTAGCGGCTGATATATCAGCCTGTCTACTACAGGCTTGTGATGGTACTTGTGTAGCTGATATATCACTTTCGCGTTCTGTCTATCCAGCATTCCATTACATGATATATCAGCCTGGTGTTGTACCTGAAACCATTGTGCAGTGTGAGCATAGGACATAGATGATACACCTCTGTCATGAATGAAATCATATATGTGCTGAAATATTTGTACTATGGTGTATATGTGAGAGGCATGGTGACACTAGTGGGAGTCCATGATGGGATGGCTTCCTACAATGACCTGAAGTGTGTAGACATTCTATGACATAGTGTAGCCTGGCGATGTGCATATGCGAGTGCCCCCTCCATGAATTCATGTGAGACAAATTGGTATTGTGTGCCTTGCATATCCCACCATCCAGCCTGCCACTCAAAGAAAGCAAGAACATGGTGCATTTCCTCATGCAAAAGCAGTACTTCCTCCTCCCACCGGTGAGCTCAAGCCCTTGCCTTACACCATTCCATGTATAGCACTACAGCATATTAACCAAGGTATACATATTATAATTGAAGACTTACAATCCTGTAGTCCTTCCTCCTGATTGTTGGAAACCCTGGCCATTTTCCATATCCATGAAATATTCTGTTGGTCAATTGTCTTCCCTTCATCATGTTTGAGTGGGACTGCATCCTTCATCCTGTCCAGTGGCTTCAATATCTGCTGCCAATCACCATTCTTACTGAGTTTTGATGCAAGTATTACAAGTGCATCTCTGGTGGCAGTGTACTTGACCAATATTGCATTGATTTGGCTTTCAGCTGAATGGATAATACCTTGAGCATGAGTATTCATGTGCTGACCTCGGACAAAAGCATCCTTGTACTTGTAGAGGTGGTAGGTCATATTGATGACAGTGTGGAGGTCGCTGAGAGCATCATTTGCTTGGGCTTCACATAAATCCCATTCATACCTTAGCAAGTGAACATCACATGGGAAACTTGAGGGTAGTGAAGAAGGAAGAAAAAGATTGATCTTGTGGACCTTGTCCTTGGAGGTAATGTCATTGAGTGATTGCAGGCAGGAGACACAGGGCATGTACAGCAGTTGTACATGGGACCAGGTATCAATTCTGTGGCGGAGGGTATTGATGCACTGAAGTATCTTGACTTTTTGAGTGTCCGTGGCATGCTGTCTGATGCTCTTCCCCTCAAACTCAACACATCATCTAGGTAGAGCCGAGTCAGCTGTGAGTGTGAAAAATAATGTGTATATGCACTGCTGACCCTCTAGTTCTATTCCTGACGAGATAAGGACCAATGGTGATACATCATTGTCCAGGGACATGTGTTCACCACGCTCGATTTCTTCTGCCTCAGTCTTTGATAATGCCAGATGCACAGCAGCCTGGGTCACCACTGTTAAATTACCCATTAGCAACATAAATGTTTAGGCACAAAACAGCACTTACTAGCCCCCACCTTCACTTCAAATGGGTTTGGCAAAGAGTGGTCCAACTCCCACATCTTGATATCTGTTCTCCACCCAGCTAATTGGTCTGCATCAAGGGCAGCCTCAAATTTGTCAAGATCACGAGCATGTTCTTCAGCCTCAGGTACCGCAGCCTTATATTTTTGGAGAAGAATGGTGCCTGTGGGAGTAGCTTAGCTTTGAACACTAATCAATAGAATAATCACTCACCCATAGCACAGACTTTCTTCCAATTCCAATTGTTAAAGTGGTCATCTATGGTGTCTCACCTGGATCCGGGTCCCATCTCACGAGTACTTGTAGCAAGAAGGTTAATATCTGCCCACCCACACACTCTAGAGCTTCGCCATCCATCTACCCAACACCCTTGATAAAGTTGAACGAGAACCTGGTTTGACAACTAGTGATGTGTGCTGGTAGGTGAAATTTAGGTACAAGGAATGTAATGACCTTTTCATGGTGGTTGATATGATATTTGTGTGGGAATGCTGACATGTGTGACCAAAGGTTTTTGTTCCATTGACAGGCAATGTCATAAGATATGTTGAGGATGTGAACACCGTGTGAAGAATGCATGCTTGAAAAAAAAACAGATAATCCATGTTGATGTACCTATCAACAGTGGGTTCAGAAACATGACTATGACATGATCAATGAACGAATGCACCTCTCCCCCTTTTGCAAATTGCCAACTGAACAAGGGCATTTAAAGTTGTGCCATGCACAATCAATGGTTCCTGCACCCGTTGCTGCAAGTCCATGCAAAGCCCTTGTATCCGCCAGGTTGACTGCAGAGTGGCTAGAACACATGCTCTTCTACATTTGATCATGGTCAGTGCAGTGACTTGGGCAATTGTGTTTGACTTACCTCCTGGGCATTGCCCACCCTGTTGCATAAAGCCAGTATATCCTTGTATTCAGTCTCTTCAACAAAAAATGCATATCCATGATTCAGTCTGGGATCAACGGCATCTGATGATACATTACGGTGAATGAGTCGGAAATTTGCATCAATAGCAAGGAATAATGCTGTGGGGAATACTCCCACTGTAGGCATAAAACCCCGTCCTTTCCGCATTGCCTCACATCAGTTCCGCATATTCCGCGTTTCCCACGCATTGTCCGATGGGTTCTGCATTCCCGTGCATCCTTTGGAATGTGCCCACACTATCCAATGTGTTCTGCATTCCTGCGCATTGTTGGACAACCTTCGCATGTCCTGTCCCCATCCTTCTAGGTTCATTGGTACGCTGTATCTCTCTTCCCATTGCTTCTAACATTATCCGGATCACATTGACACATGCCCTTATGGCATGGACCCCTATTGCAGAGTATTGCGCCCTTGTGCATTGCCTGCCTTCACTTCCACTTCCTGAGAACTTACTACCTGTACCTCAGTGTTCCTTGAAAGTAATCTTCCCTTTAAGTAGTGGTACTCAGGGCTTGGGTGTTTTTTATCGAATCTCATCTTTTACCTTCCGACTTTTCTCCAACTTTTCTCTGATTTTTCCTTCACCTTACTAGAGGACCACTTTGACTTATGCCCACTATCAATCTAACCTTGTGATATACTTCCATTGACTCAATCTGTATGTTCCGCATTGTATCCATTTGAGTTCCGCTTCATTCTGTTTCATTCCGCTTGAGTTCCGCTTGTTCCACATTTTTGCGGATCCTCATCCTACCTGTGGTAGGGTTGATTAGGGTCGTTTAGGCAGAGACTAGCACTCCCCAGTAGCAATCCCCTTTAGGGTCGAACATGCTTGTTCTCAAGTAAGGCAGCAGGCAGCAAAGACTCAACTGTGTAGTAGATTGATTTCTCACTGCTGCACTTGTTGTACCCACAACACATACAAAAATCTGTGGCGAGGGTAAGAATCAAGGTTAAAAATTCATCAGACATTCTTACCGGAATTCTAGTGGAGCATTTTCCTACCTAACAGGTAAATTTTTGCTTGGGTGGGGACAGGCAGGGCATAACACAGCGCAAGTGCTTGCTTCTATTTTTTTAATGCCTCCGGGATGATGACCCTGGCCGCAGCATTTCATTTGCATTATGAAGCGCCATTCACATATCATTTGGAGGAAAGACTCATAACAATCCTGAATAATACCATCAGTGAGGATGAACTTAGATGTAAGACATGTTGCCTACCTTTAGGACCAAGATGCCTGTGTTATCTGTGAGGCGAGCAATGGTATTATAAAATTCCCATACTGAGGCTTTAAATTTGAAGGACAGCATTTGAAAATATTCCAGCACATGAAATGTGGCGGCTGATTTAGGGTCTGTTGTAGTTGAGGGAAAGAGGTGAACACATAGCAATTGGGTAATGTGTGGCTGAGCAGACTCACATCCGCAGAAATCGAGTCCAACTTCATGGACACCATTCCAGTCAAGGATGATGAAGTCATTGTTGGATGCAGACATTGGATTGATACATCAAATACCAATGGGATGCCCAAGTTGGAAGCGGACTCCCAAGGCCTTCAATGTGGTGACCTGAAATGAAGTACCATTCCAACACTGCAACATTGTTCAGATTGTTGTTCATGCACAAATAGTGCACATACCTCCATTCTGTGAAGCGGTTGCCTCTCATGTACACAGACAGTACATGTATGGCACATCAGATCTGTGCCATGACAGTCTTCACACCAAAATATTGGGTTTGCTTTGCCACAGAAACACATTGCTTGTGCAAAGTCACCACAGCCCTCCAAGTGAAGAAACTCCAGCAAAAACAGGTTGGCATCAGAGTTCCATACACATAAAGGATTGTCCTAATGAGAACATAGTTAGAATCGCCACAGCAATCTCAACTGACATACAACTTACCCCAGCAGGGTGCTTTTGTGTGTGAGACTTGGTAGATGTATTGTAGAGATCCTCATTGAAGCTATTAAGCGATGAAAAGTTGAATTCATCATTGTGTGCATCTTCTAAGTCAGACTCTTCAAATTGGCATTTGGCGGGTGAATGTGGAATCATATAGTAAACAGAAGAAGCTGCAAGACGACCACTGGATTCTGCCTCGAAGCTGGTGTGTTTGCGCTGCTGTTCCTGGTGAGTTGGTTGTGGAGTATTGTTTGTCTCATTCCTCACAGAGTGCTTGCTGTTTTTGACTAGTAACCATAGTCGACAATGGTGTTGAATCAAATGGCAGATTTTGCCAGATGGGTGTTACTTCTAAGCAGAGTCCAGACTCCAATTTGAATGTGACTACATGCAGTAAAATAACAAATGAGCGACTCATTCAGATGGCATTTGCCAGCTAAGTAAACCTGCTAACATAATGTCATCATAGGCTTCAGTACCACTAGGCTGATCTATAAGAGTGGTGAGTTCCCTTTCTGCAGCAAGCCGTCATGTTGTCAAACAGAGCAATTCCTCACACTGCTGCAATAGAGTATTGTGTCTGATCCCCGGTGCACATAGCTGTACAGTCTCTGACAGCAAGGTAATGCACTGGTGCAAATTGTGCATATAAGTGCACACATCTTTGAGCTTGGGGGATATGACATCCCATCCTTCTGTGTCAATGCATTGGAGTACTGCGAGAAAGCGATTCCGGAGGGTATTATGCTCAGGAACTCCTGCTTTGTAGCCAAGCTCAATGTATAACATGTCGAGGCTGTGAAAGTTTGAGATGATGGACTTCGCAAATCAGCAAAGATGTGCACTATGACCATCTCGAGAAAGACATACATCAATCATATGAGACTCCCTTCAATGATTTCATGACTTGGCTTGCTCTGTAGTCTTGTTTCTAGAGCACAATGAATACAATGACCATTGATTCTAGAGATAGTGATTAAACCTAACCTTGCATAGTGAGCTTGTTTGCTTTGCAATCTAGCATTACAATGATCTTCCTCGGACTTGTATTTTGGTGGCATTAATGATATGGGTAAGTAAGGTCAGTGTTTGCATACAGTTCACCATATCAAACACATTGGGAGCCACACTTCAGGACAGATGGATTTGATTTGTATATACTATATAATACCATGTACTCGACAACAAATAATCTCAATGTGCAGAATACTTGTACTGCTTGCTGTACTTACCTACATGTCAACCGGTCACATCAATCATTTGGATGAATGAGAAAAAACGCACATTCACCAGACATCATAGGGTGTCTCAGAGAGTTGTGTGTCTTTCACCATGATATATCATGCTGTGCCCATGTCAATCACTCTCGGCATGCTGAAATACCTTGGTACCAAGTGCACCAATATTATGGAGCATATCCAGGTTGAGCACAAATGTTACCAGGACCAATTGATCAATGGTTGTCTGTTGGGTGTTATAAGACTCACATCCAACTCATGCATGAAGGCTGATTGGATGCCAGATCTAGCAGCAATACACTGGAAAAAGGGTATATAAAGCTCATTGAGCACATCACATGATATTTTTAGTATACACGAATGACATAGTATCTACAGTGCAGAGATATCAAGCTGCCTCACTGCACCATACATTGAAAACATCCTTGAAGTGCACCTGGGCTTCATGGAGCATAGTAAAATAATGCACTGATGTGCCAGCAGAGCAGAGTTTACGTGCAGTATAGCTCAATAGGTATCATTAGAGACAGTACAGATCAAATAAATGAAGGAGCCTACATGTCACTGAACAATCCAACTCCATAATGACCAACAGTTACGAACCAATTAAACTGACTGGCAGGGTCAAAGTTGATGAGTGTCTTGGCACTTGCATTGGCAGCCTCCAATTCTTCCCCCTCACTAGAATGATACTCGGGCTGGGAACCAGGCAGAACATCGTTGGTGGCATCATTGGTGGCACCAATCCAAATGTCTTTGATGGAGGTGTCAACATCTGTGGGGTTGTCACCCAGACCATCCATCACATCCCAGTGAGAGCCTATAAGTAGTGTGAGCGGAAAAAAAATGCAGTAGATACACTGTATGTACCAGATTGTGCAGTGTGAAGTATGCATTCTTCACCTTCTGGTCAATAGGGTCAAGCAAATGGTTGTGGAACTTTGCAAAAGTGTGTCAGTACCAGCAAACATTATGGAGAACCAAAGAAAATAGCTTACCATGGTCACACTGAACCAACTGAATGGCCTCGATGAACTGTTCAAGTGTGAAACAAGGATGGGGTAGCATTTGGACACAGCAATTGTGGAGGCACCAGATATCTGGCTGGGACATGTTCACAAGTCTGAACAAAGTGGCAAGGTCAAGTTGCAGGGAAGAGAATAGTATTTATACCACTTGCCGTTTGACAGGTATTGATTGGTCAAATCTGAAAAAAAAACTTGACCTTAATAATGCTAAGGTGAAAAAGTTCATGCTTGGTCTAGAACCTGAAAGGAACCTGCTACAAAAGCACACTGGACAAATGTGAGCGAAAAAAACATACAGATGAACATCACACTAACATTGCAAGGCCCCTCCAAGATGGACAAGTGCCGAACAGCTTACTTGGCTGCTGTTAAGGTCGTGCTCAAGGGAGAGGTTACTCAAAGGGCTTCGGCTTCAGCTCGTTGTAGGGAGTATCCCTACACTAGGCTCATATCCACCACTTTTCCGATGCATCAGGCATCCATCCGACATCCATCCAACACCTATCCATTCCATCCGATACCCATCCGCTTTTCGGATGACATGCGGATACCTTCGGATCTCCCCCTATAGCTCACGCATCCGCTGCATCCGTCCTGTCCATGTCCATTCTACCTCATTGGTACGTACTCACACGCATTTTCTTGTTACTGACTGAACACAGACATATCCTCTCACACTCCAGTATTTTTTGGATAGCTTATGGCACAGTCTAGACTCGCTACCTATATCTCTATGTTCCTTGAAAATACTGTACCCTATAAGCATGGAGGTTTTCGAAAAATACTTAATGAATGTAACTTCCTCCCACTTTTCCTGCACCTTACCAGAAGGTCGCTTTGACTTATACCCACTATCCATCCAACCTTTAATGAACTTCCTTTGACTTTGATTCACATCCTGTCTGATCCGCAAGTGCCATCCGCTCCATCCGACAAATCTGTACGTTTTGCATCCTATCCGTTTCATCCGCTTTTGCGGATCTTTCATCCTATAGGGTTGTTTTAGACAGAGACTAGTATTCCCCAGTAGCAATCCCCTTAAGGGTCAAACGCACTTGTTCCCAAGCGAGGCAATAGGCAGCAAAGACCCAACTGTGTAGTAGATTGACTTCACTCCGCTGCACTTGTTGTACCCACATCGTGTGCTGCGCCCCTTACCCGAGTACATGCCCTTAATTTCCGGGGGACAGAGGGGAAGTCCAATGGAAGTCCGGGGAATTCCGGAGGACAGAAGTTAGTGGAGTTCGGCGGAACTCCGGAAGACTATATGGGGACGGAGTAAGGCTACTACGGGAGTCCGGAGTAGAAACAGAACAGAGGTTAGACTACCCTAAGGTAGAGCTGGAGAAGTAGTCCTAAGGTTTAACCCCTAAGACTCGGAGGTGGACAAGAGGTGAGACTCAAGTCCGGAGATTGCAGGAATGAGCAGAACTAAGATGATATTCAAACTGAGGAGTTCTGGAGTATTACAGGGGTTTATATACTGTAGGTATCATGTAAGTAAATCAGTCAGCAAAGGTAAGGGCTATGTACGAAGCATGTGGAAAGTCTATTACTAAGTGTTATGACCCACGTTCACCAATAATGATGAAGGAGAGTTCACAACCACTAGGACTCGGTCAAAGATGATGAGAAACGTGATAGAATTGAGCGTAAACGTCTAGGTCACTACAACAGTAGGAAATGAAGAGGTTAAGTCTAAGGAGCTCTTACACTAACCACCCTACTTTTATACATAAAATTGAGTAGGAGTCTGAAAGAAATCAGCCAATGAGAAAAGAGTCGTACGATACTGCAGATGAGTAAGTATGACTTCATGATATATAAGCAAATGAGTAATACAGCAACTAAATAGAAACCCAAGCTCCGACCGGTTCTTCTTTGGGAAGCAAGATTGTTCTAGCCCGTGGAGTAGGGGAGCCAATCGGAGAAGCAATGGGTGACCTATGACGAGGAGTCATGTGACCGGCTCGGGTACTGGAAGTAGCCGAAGGAAAACTGAGAAATGAAAAATGGTTTGTATTTGGGATTCGTGACACTAAGTGTAACGGATCAAAGCAGTGAAGTTGGAAATGAAGTAAGAATGGACGGATCAGTAAGCATAGCGGAATAGGACATAACCGGTAACTGGAGCAATAGCTAATCTAAAAGGAGTCAGGGGTGAGTGCGGAGATGAAGGTGGAGCGCCAGATGGAATAGTAAGACGGAGGACCGGACTTTAATGAAGTAGATCTGGAATTCCGGATCCAGAGGTATGGAATATGACAGCTGCAAAATGAGGTTCCAACATACCTACAGATGCAAAAAGAGAAAAAGTTGGTCCAGTTTTTTGAGCTGCTATATACCCCAAGTGGTTCAGTGAGTTCCCAGAACATATGAGAGTTTGGCCCATAGGATCAGAAAACTCACCTGATGACAACAATGCCAACATCGACCAATCTAGTCTTGTCTCAGATGGGGCCATCAACAAGATCATTGCCAAGCTGGACCATGAAAACACTATAATTCCTATCAGTGGTGTTGAAAAACAGAGTAACTTGGATGCAGAACTTGCCGAGGTACTCAAGGACACCATAAAACATCGACGTAAAGTGCGTTTCTTGACACTGAGCTAATTATAGGTCGGAATACTGATTAGCCATTACACAGAAATTGCAGGAGTGGTTTTGAAACAACACCAAAGGAAAGACTAGACCAGGCAGGACTTTGATGAGCAAAGTCCTATCTACATTCCTTGGACAGCGTGCACAAGGCACTCGAGACCTGAAAGAAGTCAAGGTGTACTCACAACTTCACTATTAATCAAAAGTCAAGCCCTTGGTTTCAGACGACATCAGGGAAAACAAGCTTGCATTACCTGACCAGAGGCTTCGTGCTGTCTGGCAACACACGAGTGAATGTTTTGCAAAGGAGTCAGAAGATATGAAGGATGGGGTTTGCATTGAGACTCAATGTATTAATGCTGCCAGAAAGTTAGGTTCTGTCGCAGCGGGGAATGATCAAACAAAAGAGGAGATTTACTGGTAACTAATTCCTCAGGATTTGTTAGACTTCAACTGATTTCTTCTTGGAAGTGCAATTCAAGAGCTGCCAATTGTCCTTGGTCAGATATTTGAGGAACTCTCAACTTTGACTGGTGGATGGCATTACTCACTCATCATGGGTGGACCAGATCCTTTGTGTGAAGGTGATATCATGACATTGAGGCATGTAGTCTTCCTTACGTATTAGTCATATGGTTGATCTTATTTGCACAACTTGTCAGTTATCACCATGGCAAAACCCCAGATGGTCTGAGCTTTAAGGCATCAACGTCTAACTTCCATGAACAGTATTTATTACCATTCAAAAGACATCTGAATTGCATCTATGGTATGTATGATTTTTAGTCGGTTTGTAGGTCTACAACTGATATATGAATAGGTGGGTCTTCAAAGGGAACTTCGGTTCCCACATCTATACCCAGTACACCTCCATCAACCACTGACCTCATTTTGACATCTGGATGCAGTTCTCCTCCTTTATTTATCACAGACCTCATCTTGCTATATGATCTGTTAGATCAGCAGCATGCATCCAATGTCGGCCTGCCACTACCTCAGAGGCCTGCACATTTTGAGGACATCGACTTCAACATCACACCACAATTGAACAGATGGCAAGGTCGCCTGCATCCTGACCTGTATTCTTATGATCCAGCAGCTCCAATGCACCCAGACTCACCAATCACTGCCTGGAGAAAGGAGTTTGTGTCTGGTGAAAATCTGACTATGTCTACTGCACTCCCTCAAGCACAGGAACCATTCATACTGCTGCAATTTTCATTTTCAGATGACACTAATTTGTTGCCCACACGCAATCTGTTGCTTACCGGTACAACTCCACTGCTCCATCTTCGCCAGCCTTCCCCAGTAGTTTTTTCACCACAACCCTCTCTGCCACTCTCTTTACCCCTGCTTTCCTTGCCACTCCCTTCACCTGAGCCTTCCTTACCGCTCGCTATGCCTGAGCCCTCCTTACCACTCGCTATGCCCAAGCCTTCCTTACTGCTCACTATGCCCAAGCCTTCCTTACTGCTTGCTTCACCCAAGCCTTCCTTACCGCTTGCTTCACCCAAGCCTTCCTTACCGCTTGCTTCACCCGAGCCTTCCTTGCCACTCACTTCACCCAAGCCTTCCTTACTGCTCCCTCCACCCAAGCCTTCCATGCCACTTGCTTCACCTGAGCTTTCCTTGCCACTCGGCCCACTCTCCTTGCCTGAGCCTTCCTTGCCACTCTCTTCACCCAAGCCTTACCACTTGAAGCTGACCAGGGCACATTGGCACCTGATTTGGAGCCATCAACACTTTTGGAACAGACAGTCACAACTAAGGCTAGGCACTCAGGATGTGAGGGACGTCCCTCAACCCAAGCAAAGGAAGCCAATGAAATTGGCAATGCCAGCCCACAGCGAGTAACAAAAGCAGTGCTCAAGAGGAAGCGGAACTTGGTACAGCCTAGTGCTTCAGAGATGAGGAAAAAATCCCATAAATGATGTTGATATGGGCCTCATACTCATGCCTGCTTGCCTACTATACTAGTATACCCATAACCCTGTCCGAGCTGTTAATATTGAGATTGTTGTTGTGTCCCTGTGAACCCTGCCTGCATCAATGAACTTTGATGTGTATTGTCTACTGCTAACAGTCAGTATTATTAACATTTCACTGACATATGGTGATATATCACGTAAGCCTAGTGAGAGAAAACAGGAGAACCGGGAATCCAATGGAGGCAGCACACATATGAATGCAGGTGTTCTGTGTGCTGTGTGCTGGAGAGGAAGAAGGAGGACGACAGGGGGGAAAGAGTTGTGCATCATTGAAGATGCGTTGTTTGGACTCCAAGCACACTAATTCCATGGGTCAGAAAGGTACTTGTGATATATCACCTCCTAGCACGCGGATGCATCCATGTGCTAGGAGGTGATATCCACTGGCTAGAGTGCCGAGTAGGAGTACTATCATAGCAGGTTATATATCAAGTTTTGTTAACCTACCAGTGATATATCATAATCTCAGAAATGGGCCCACTTCTACTAGGGCTGATAATATATCATTCACATGGTAGTATGATGTATCATAAAATTCAATATACCAATCTCTGGTGGTAGGTGATGTATCATAGAATTCAATACATTGATCTTTGGCGGTAGGTAATGTATCACCCTCTGTGACTGATGTATCATCATCTTACAGTTTCACTCAAAGGCCAGGATGTATCATGTACCTTCTAAAATGATAGGTAATTAATAGATCATAATGACACTATTGCCTGGGAATTTAACGATTCTATCTCAATGTATGCGCATTAGGGTGCGGTCAAATAGTGTTGGAGATCTTTTACTGGTATCATAATGGTCACATGTTGTAATGTGCCTCAGAATCATTTTGACCTAGATTATGAGCTCATTACCATACCTTAGGCGGAGTTTCAATAATATTACGAGTCATTCTGATGCAATTCTGATTCTGAATCGGATAAGCCTTCAATATGCCTTATTGATAGATTACCACTCCAATCAACTTGCTCACCGTTCATCTGCTACTGATATACATAATGATGCCCAAGTCAAAACAACAGGCATCAGACCTTGTGATGTGCGATTGATGTGGGGCGAATGTCTGCACACGCAGGTTAGGATCTCATTCAAAGTCTTGTGCAAAGAAAGAACAGGAACGGCTGGAAGACAAGGAATTTGCTGATATAGTTTGGAAAGCTGAAAAGAAGGGTAAGCACTCAAATCAGTTGTATGATGTGCTTGATAGATAGATGAAATTTTTTTCACAGAACTTTGTGATAATCTAAGATGTTTTGAGGACATGCAGTCATCTGCTGCAGGTGAGCGCTTATGTTTTCAATGACTGTACTGCACTTTTTATACTGATTGTAATATAGCAGGTGCCACTGCTATCTGGGCAACAGATACTGATATGTTCAATTTGAATTCATTCATAATGTACTAACAGTGTGTGCCACCTGTTAGATATTAATATGCAAGGGTGATCACCTCAATGACACCCACCAATGGACCATGACACAGTGTTATCCGACTTCCACAACATCAGTCCTGATTTCGACAATGCTGATCACAGTCCCAACGAGCCTGCTCGTGAGCTTGATGATATCCAAGTTGAATACCATCCTCACAGCCAACTCCCCTCCACTGTACATTGCTTCTCTGAGTTCTCCTGCAGCTGCCCAACGGAAGATTATGTACCTCGTAACAGTTCACCATGGGAGCCCTTTCGCA
The DNA here is from genome assembly GCF_016628075.1 of Suillus paluster. Classification (NCBI taxonomy): domain Eukaryota; kingdom Fungi; phylum Basidiomycota; class Agaricomycetes; order Boletales; family Suillaceae; genus Suillus; species Suillus paluster. Next base: position 117,529 of record NW_024537618.1, read on the forward strand.
CATGGCTTGATTTTGAAATAGCAGAGATTGCACTTGAAGCTGTGATGACAAAGGATCAGACCAATCGCCTACTCAATGTTGTTCATCAGGTTGTCAGTGGCAATGATACATTCACACTGCAAAGTCACGACAAAGTTTGCTTGCTGTGGGAGCTTGCTTCATAGCAGTATACCAAAGTAAGTACTATCTACAACTAATAATTGTAACAAGCTGATCATATAGTGCGCAGTTTCAGAATGATAAAGTGTTTGTTCTGCATGAACAAACAGTGCACAAATTTGACATGCACTACCACCCTCTCTGGAATTGGGTGCTTGACTTATTGTGAGACAGACATCTTGCCCCTCACTTTGTATTTGACGCTCAACATCTTTCCAAATTCAACAGAGAAAGGTTTGTCCACTTCATAGATGAACCATGGACTGCTGATGCCTTTTGGAGTGCACAAGTGTGTTTTGAAGCTTGATTCATTGTCTGTCCTTTTAAATTAATAGTACATCACCAAACTGTTGTGACTTTTAAATTAGTCACAGCTCCCCCTGGTGTGGGGAGTACTCCCACTGAGGTGTAAAACCCTGTTGATTCCGCATCATCTCACATCAGTTCCGCATATTCCGCACATTCTGTGTTTCCCATGCATCATCCAATGTGTTCTGCATTCCCGTGCATCCTTCAGAACTTGCCTACACTATCCGATATTCCCATGCATCGTCGGACAACCTTCACATGTCCTGTCCCCATCCTTCCAGGTTCATTGGTACGCTGTATCTCTCTTCCCATTGCTTCTAACATTATCCAGATTGCATTGACACATGCCCTTATGGCATGGACCCCTATTGCAGAGTATTGCACCCATGTGCACTGCCTGCCTTCACTTCTGCTTCCTGAGAAATTTACTACCTGTACCTCAGTGTTCCTTGAAAATAATCTTCCCTATAAGTAGTGGTACTCAGGGCTTGGGTGTTTTTTTTATCAAATCTCATCTTTTACCTTCCAACTTTTCTCCGACTTTTCCTTCACCTTACTAGAGGACCGCTTTGACTTATGCCCACTATCAATCTAACCTTGTGATATACTTCCTTCGACTTGATCCACAAGTTCCGATGAATCTGTATGTTCTGCATTGTTTCCGTTTGAGTTCTGCTTCATTCCGATTCATTCCGCTTGATTTCCACTTGTTCCACTTGAGTTCCACTTGTTCTGCTTGTTCCGCATTTTGGCGGATCCTCATCCTACCTGTGGTAGGGTTGATTATGGTCGTTTAGGCAGAGACTAGCACTCCCCAGTAGCAATCCCCTTTAGGGTCGAACATGCTTGTTCTCAAGTAAGGCAGCAGGCAGCAAAGACCCAACTTTGTAGTAGATTGATTTCTCACTGCTGCACTTGTTGTACCCACAACGGCTCTTTGCAAAAAATCTACCTTCAACGCACAAATTTCAAGAATGTTGCTTCTCAGGTTCGTCGCCTATAACTATATCATCTTATAAATTCAGTCTAATCATGGTTTTATCATTACAGATTCTGTGCTATGATGAATGGCTTCTGACCTCAACATCTATGTGTACTGAACTCAATGAACTTGACCAGTACAATCAACAAGATACTCATGATACTGAGACCAATGAAGCCCTGGGTGACACTGGAATCTCCAAGCCAAGGGTAGATTCTACTACTATACATGTGCATTTAGGTTCAAGGCAAGGCAATCACTCTTTTTCGGATATCATGCACTCACACGGGACAGACAGGGCCTTCACTGACTTTTGGATGAAGCTGAATGGTTTCTTACCACAAAATAACATTCCCTTGCCAGACAGAAGGCACATTCATCTGCACGCAGAGGATATGGTATGCTAATTTACTTCACCCAATTGATAGTACTGATACATTTCTATCAGATTACCAAGTTTTGGTTCTTGTGGGTAAACTATGAATCAATGATTGACTGGCACCTGCACCGAGACTTGCTTCGGTGCAACTCACAATTCTATGGATTGCCGAGGTACAACTGTGTCATGGTGAAAACTGCCGACAAGCAATTTTTCGCTCGCCTTGTATACATGTGCAGCTGCTTGATTGGTGGCACTGATTTCCCTCTCACCCTTATTCATCCCTATGATGTTGGTATTGCCAGTAGTCATTGAAGACGAGATAATGATATCTGAATATGGCATGTACGAGCCAAACCTCGCTCATCCTCTGAAATCATTTCTGTCTGGTCAATTGTTTGGGGCGCTGCTCTTGCCAGCGATCCTGAAATGGCTGGAGATTACTTTGTCATTCACACTGTGGACACTGACATGTTCCTTTGAGTCATGGCTCTCCAAGCTCAATCATTGTGAACCAGGCCATTCTCAGTACTAGTATGTTTTGGTCTCCTCATCCTTCCCTTGCAACAATATTTACATGCTGGTCCTTCACAGATGTACAATGACTTTTGTACTAGTAGTAATAGTATTTCCTGCTATCCTAAAGCAGAACATTGCCGTGCTCTACCAGATGAACCTGTTCACCCATTTGCATAAAATCTGTGCAGTTCCAACAACCAAAGAGCTTCTTCAATGCAGTTCTGACAATTGCAGAGCTTCTTTGACACAGCTCTGACAATTGAAGAGTTTCTTCAACACCTCCAGGCCAAGTACATGTGCTTATACTCAGTCCAGGAACACCACTGACTTAGTCATTTGTTCCTCAGAATCAAACACTGTCTTTGCAGTACTGGGACTCAAGTGGCAGGCTTGCACATCAACAATGAGAAGGCGAAGATTATCTTACCCCTGGACAAGTTGACCATCACAGAGTCACACTTTGTCTGACCCACTCTTACAGACGATGAGTGGATCAAGGTTGAGGTTGCAATGAAGGATCTTATATTGGCAGTAAGTACAAGCGGGGGTGAGTGCAATGTAATGATGGAGACTGTCTTCTCCAAGGTGCATGAGAAGACTGACCTGACCCTCCTAAACTGTCTCCTCCATCTCATTCTTGATCACAACTTGGCAGACTACATCACTGCAAAGAATGGCACGGTGCTAACCTACAAGGACATGGCACACATGAACACATTTGGTCTCATCTGTGGTCCTCAGTTCTTGACCTTTGTCTTCTAGTACTATGGTCTTGTCCTTGATCTCCTCATTCTTGACTTGTAGCTAGTGAAATGGCAGGTCCTCCTCAGATGCCCAATAATTTCTTGCAGTATCACAACTCTGTGACAGATACTCATCACCCCATCCACTTATACTCCCATTACATTGATTGCTTGCACATCCTCTTTCACTTCAGCGCTGATGAGGCAAGGAACCTCATCCAGCGCTATCTGAGTGCTAACCCTGACCCAACTAACAGCAATGTTATTGGGTACAACAACAAGCGCTGCTGACCTCGAGATTGTCATATGCGTCTCATCAAACATGACATCAACCTTGGAAGAGCAGTCTTCTGGAATGTCAAGAACAGCTTGCCACGCTCACTCATAACCATCGAGTGGGAAGACACCTTTGTCAGTGTCTACTCGAAGGACAACCCACAGTTGTTGTTCTCAATATGCAGCTTTGAGGTTTGCATCCTACCCAAGATTAGGACGATGGGTGGTGAGCAGTTCTCATTTAAGGACTCTGTGTGGAACCTGACCAATGAGCAGACAAAAGAGAGAACTGCGCAGGTGCTCCTCCATGTCCCCAATGATGGTGTCCAGCAGTTCAACAACCTTATTCGTCAGGTCCTGGTGAGCTCCAGCTTCACCACTTTCTTGAAGATTGTCAACAAGTGGAACACTGCTCTGATCGGTTTGATGACTTACTATTGCAAGGCTGTCATCCACACAAATGAGCTTTTGGACTCCCTTGTCAAAGCAGAGAACAAGATTCAAACCCATGTCAAGATCAGCTTGAACAGTAAGATGCCATCCCATTTCCCACCTGTTGTCTTCTACATGCCAAAGGAGCTTGGTGGTCCTTGGAATGCTTTTGATGGGTCATGTTCTCATCCCACAAAGTGATTTGCGATGGTTCAAGCAAACCGACGTTGGAGGTTTGTTCACTCACTTTTTTGATAACCATTCTCTCGCTCATGTCAATTCATTTGAACAGTTACACACTTCCATGCTGGTATGACGCATGAAGAGGACCAGTTGATTCCGAACTTGTACAGCCATGGGAGGCAGAGTTCTTGGATTCAGCTCGTGTTTGGTCTGAGAGGCCAATGCCCAGAATTGTCGCCTCACTCTTGGAGATCTGTAGGATAGCTGGGACCGTGATATTCCTCATATCAACACCCTCTTCCAAAAGGATCATCACACTTTGGTGTATGACCAAGGTTGGCGTGTGTGTACAGATTGGAAGCAGTACCAGCTGCTGAAACAGTGAGTTACTCTCTAGCTGTCTGGTTTGATTGTCGGCTAATGAAATACCATTACAGCAACTCCTTGTGGTGGACGTCTCAGCACCACAATGGAAAGCTCTGGCAACTGAACAACTACCGTGTTGACACTATTTCTGCACTGGTGTTGAGGGTATCTTGGAGCACATGCTCTTCAAAGGCACTTACTTCCCCACCTGGGGGGTCTCTTCTGGGAGAAGGCATCTGGATTTGAAGAGTTGATGCGATACAGGAGACTTACCAATGCACAGAGGTCCAATCTTAACCAGATTCCTAACCATTGGTTCACGCTGTGGTGAAGTCCAACCATCAATTGTGCCGATGTGTATTGGTCTGCTACTGAAATGGTGATTTTCTCTCTGGCTGTTTGCATTCATTGTTGGCTAACCTGCCAATACTTCTCACTCCTTCCACAGCTTATTATGCTCTGAGCCATTACATCAATTGCATGCATACCAGTATGTTTTGCTTCACCTGTACCATATGAAGCAACTTGAAGGGTCCTCATTCAACAGCCTTGTGTCAATTTCAAATGTTCACTGTTTTACAGATGTAAGTGACCTTATTCTGTCTCTGAATCACAAGATTTGATCTGTCCGCATGTCACTGTGTAGGCTCACAATGTGTACTAGGATCGCACATTGACATGAATCATGCTGCAATGTATGTCTTCTCTGTGTTATTGTTAGGTACCATACCATCTCAAGAGGCAGAGGGGTTGGGGCTTGGCTTCAGCTCTTGCGCTGCACCCTTAGCTGAGTATGTGCCCCGAATTTGGAGTGGGTCCAACATTGTCCAACGATAGGACGAGTGGACCGCTTTGGTCCACTTTGAGGGTCGGGAAGTAAGAGCTACTAGCAGCAGGCCGACTAGGAGTGGAGTGGAGAAGGTGGGGAGTGATGCGGAGGGTGGATAGGAATAGGGGGAAGGTTTGGTAGGAGCGGGGAAGGCAGAGGATAATGCGGAGGATGGGGAAAGGGATAAGGGGAATATTGGTAGGGGCGGAGAATTAAGGGGAGCACTTAGAGCACGGCTCTAAGTCGGAGCAGAGGGTTGGAGGGTCAGAGGCGACAGCAAGTTGAGACTTGTGTCCAGAGGAGGCAAGGTCCTACTGAGAATTCTCACAAGTAGTAACTGCGAGAAGACAAGTAATATTAAGACTGGGGAAAATATCTAAGTACAGGATATGTTATATACTTCTATGTATGAGGCAGTGATCAGGATAACTATGTTGTAAAGCTATGTACCAAGGATATAGTTTGTAAGTACTTTACACAGGCGAAGACACAAGTCGGAGCGGATATCAATATGTACGCGTCGGATCAGTGATCGAGCGGTAATAGGAATTACCGGTGATCCAGAAGTAAGGGTCTATGTACTGAAGGGGAAAGTATATATCTAAAAGGGGAAAGAGGTTCCAGTTGAATGGAGACATTATGGAAGGGGACCAGTTGGGCGGTCAAGTGGAAGTGTAGGGGCGGATGCGGATGATGATTGGACGGAGCGGAGGATGGATGGAGCGGAGGGGGTCAGAAAGCAGAGCGGATATTAATATCGGAGCGGTCGGATCAGGTATATGACAGTTGCAGCTTCTGATTCATTGAAGACTAGCGACATCAACAAACTTATTTTAGGCTTGGCAAAGAAGTATACTTTATCAGGGAGAAACATCTCCCCAATAAAGTCATTTTTCAAACCGACTGTCCTGATCCTCCAGCTGACTTCTCGGACCCAAATCGTTATGCAAAGAAGTTGACAGAAAAGGACACACTTGTCACTGAACTCTATGCATCCATCAACCACATGTGTTCGTCAACCAGGTGCATAGTTTTTCCTATTTCAAGTCATTGTAACTAAAGCCTCATAGTTTGGGAGTGGAATGCAGCAAGCTCATTCTCCATTTCTAAACAGCCTGTGTACTGTTGCAGGTGGTATCTTCAACATGCCAAATGAGTTTTTCATTTCAAAATATGACCATACTTCCCTCCCACAGGTCACAGACCTGATCGGATGGGAAGCAGGCAAGGGAAAAGCATATGATATCTTCAAGGCACCCATACTTTACCCTGCCCATGTCATGAATGAGAAGAAAATTTTCAGAAACTGGACAGTCATTGCAAAGGTAAGTTCTTGTTTTGTTTTGAAGGTTATCAAGGTTGCAATATGTGGAAAGATGACATTGTGTCCCAAAGTGCATGGTGGACCACCTCCCTATGCCAAAATATGGCAGCTTACGAACTGCACTCCTGGGCTGATTGCATTCGGTGTCACATCAGTAGGGTTTTGGTACTCTAAATGTACACTCACACTCATCACGTCCTGCAGACCATCTTTATCCTATCCCCAGATCAGGAATTTTCAGGCGATGGTATTGGCGCTATTTCCTCAATTGCCTATCACTCTATCTTTCAGACAGTCAAGAAATTCATCATCATCAAGTGAACCCACCAGTGCATCAAATCTGTTGTTGAGCAAATCAACAGGTACGTCTTTGATGGTATTACAAAGATGCAGCCATCCAACAATGCTCCATGCACTGTGGAGAACGTCACTGAATCACTTGATCACATGATGGCCATGCTTGATGCCAGTGATTCAGACTCGGACAACAAACCATTGGAATTTGTTGACCTGCCAGTGCAGGCTAATGAAGACACGCACCATTCTGCTGCAACCTCTGGACCTACAAGTGTGGCAGCCATGCCCACTGGTGCCAACACTCTTCGACTAGAAGTTGCAGCACCTGTCATCTGCAATGATCCTGACCCACAGCCTTCTATTTCAACTCCATGTCTCCCAACTCCCATGGCACTACATGCAGAGACTTCGGTGGATACCCAGGATCATCTTGAAGGGAGTGAGGATGTATTACCAGCTACTGCCAGTGGACTTACTGGTACCAAATCTCAGGCAAAGGCATCCAGGGGCAGGAAAAAAACCAAATTGACCAATGATTCTGTAGCTACTTGCCGCTCCTCTTGTCACACTGCGATATAACATTTATTTCACAGTTATACATGCTTCCTGTAACTAGTACAATCTGATCGCACAATGCTTGGCTCCCAGTTGTCATCAAACTTAAATTTGTTATATGTTAGAATGGGCATTAAAATTCAGCTGATAACCTTAAAATGTGCATTGAGACTATGGGGATGCCATGAAAATGCCCATTAATACTCAGTGGGTACCATTAAAATGCGCATTAACACTCAGTAGGTACCATTAAAATGCTCATTACATCATCATTTTGATGTACATAAAAATGGTGTGGTAATGCTCATCAAAATGCTGACTGTTTGACCACAATGTATTATAATGGGCCCGTGTAGTTGGGCCATTTTAATGGATTAAAATGCCATAAAAAGTCAGCAAAGTCAATAAGATGGGAATTTTGGATAGGGGGATGGTCAGTGGGGCTTTGGGGATTGTTTCTAGTGGGATAGGGCTAGGAGGTGAGTGTACTGGCGATGATATCATTGTGTTTGGGCTTTGATCTTCTTCCTCCCCCTTGTGAGGTATTGTCACAACCTCTGCAGGGTCCCAGTAAGTGTTTCATTCAACAGTGACCTTACATTTTGCAGGCCAGAAGACTCGGCAGCCATTCTCACTGGCTTTGTCAATGCCCACCCAGCGACCTTCTTGGACTTGTCCACCAAGCTTGTTGCCAGCTTCCAAATGAATCCAAACCTTTGAGCCCCATGGCCAAGCACAGCTTAAGTCAGGCTTCCTCCCAGTGGCAGCCTTGAGTGGTGTCCCACCATTGAGAGCTCTCATTGGTGTGCTGTTCTTCAGCCACACTGCATGCCTTACAGCTTCACCCCAAAGGGTGCATGGCAAGCCGCTGTCATGGAGCATTGCTCGTACCTTTTCTCCCAGCATGCGGTTAAGTCGCTCAGCAACACCATTGTGTTGTGGCATGTCATGAACAGTGAGTTTTTGCTTGGTCCCTGCAGCTTTGAGATGCATGGTAAAAGTCTTGCCTAGGTACTCCCCTCCACAATTGGAGTGCAATGTCTTGACCTTGGCATTGTGCTGGGTCTTGCACCATGCCTCAAACTCTCTGTATGTGTCAAAAGTGTTACTCTTTCAGTGAAGAAGGTGCAGGTAAGTGAGGCGGGTTTTGTCATCGGTGAAGCTGATGTAGTACATACGGCCTCCGAGTGTGGCAACCGGTGCAGGTCCCCAGAGGTTGGTGTGAACCTCTTCAGTGAATTTGCTTGCTCGTTCCCCTGCACAAACTTTTTTGACAGACTTTCATATGGCTTTAGCATAGACACACGATTCACAGAAGGTGGGTTTGCCCAAGGAGAGATCTACCTTTACTCCTGACACTAACCTGTTTTCAGCAAGGCAATGAGCAGTGCTAGGGGCAATATGCCCTATGCATCTATGGAGTTCTATGACAGTTACGGTTTCCATTGCAGCATGTACGCTTCCACTGTGTTCATCATGTATGACACAGTATAGCCCCTTGGATGTCTTGGGAATCTGCCCAATTACTTCTTCAGTAGGGTCTTGAAGGATGCATATCCCATTCATGAAGGTGGCTGAATAGCCAAGCTCGTCAAGGCGTCCAATAGAGACAAGGGTGTATCCCACTTCAGATGAGTAGAGAACTTCAGTGAGTCAAAGTTCTGTTAAGGTCATGCTCAAGGGAAGAGTAACTCAAAGGGCTTGGCTTCAGCTCGTGTGCTGCACCCCTTACCCAAGTACGTGCCCTTAATTTCTGAGAGGCAGAAGGGAAGTCCAACAGAAGTCCGGGTAGGTCCAGAGGTCAGACACAGGGGGAGTTTGGCAGAACTCCGGAAGGATAGGAGTAAATAGAGTAAGACTACTTCGGACAAGTCTGGAGTAGAAATGGAACAGAGATAGACTACCCTAAGGTAGAGCCAGAGATATAGTCTTAAGGATTAGACCTAAGACTCAGAGGTGGACAAGAGATCAGACTCGAGTCCGGAGAAACAGGAATGAGCAGGAACTAAGATGATATTTGAACTGAGGAGGTACCAGAGTATTACAGGAGTTTATATACTATAGGTATCATGTAAGTAATCAGTCAGCAAAGTAAAAGCTATGCCCAAAGCATATAGAAAGTCTATCAGTAAGAGTACAACAGATCAAAGAAATGAAGTCGGAGATGAAGTGCAGACAGACAGATCAGTAAGCAAAATGGAAAGGTGTAGAACCAGTAACCAGAGAGCAACATTCTAAAAGGAGATAAATGTGAGTCCGGAGATGAAAGCAAAGCGCCGGGCGGACAACAGGACAGAGAAAAGGATGGAGACCCAGACTTTCATAGGGGAGAATCTGGAATTCTGGGTCCGGAGGTACGGGATATGACAGTTTCAACACATTGACACCATTTGGTACTTCTATTACCATTTCACCAACTCCCACAGCATTGAACAATTGTTTGTTGGTGGTGGTGAAAGATTTCAGGGGTATGGTAGAGAGAGTGTCGAAGTTCTCTTTGAATGGGGAGATGTGGCAGGTGGAACCAGAGTCATAGAGTTCAGTAATAGGTCCGTCATTTTTGCACTTGTTGCTCACTTTGGCAACAACCTCATCATTGCTGAAACTTCTGATCGAGGTCCAGCCTGGGTCGTCTAAGGACGCTGCATCCTCTCCTACTTCAGAGAAAAGTTCTTCATTGTCTGACATTAAGTTGAGGGGGTAATCATCATTGTAGGAGGATTCAGAGAGGGTAAGCAAGTCCGGTACTGAACTCTTTTCAGTGACCGAGCTTTCAGTGTCCAAGTCTGATAGCTCATCGATAGTGAACACTCTGTCACTCTCAGAGTCAGAATTGGCAGCTGCATGGGCTGACCCATTGGTTGCATGAGTGGTTCCTGTGGACTGACTTTTGTCCGGCTCAGGACACTGTGCCTTGAAGTGTTTGCATGAACCACAGTTCCAGCAAGGGGGACGAGGTCTCCCAATTCCTCTTCCACCACAGTTTCCTCCTCTAGAACCTCCTCTGCTTCCTCACCCTCAAAATGACGAATCTGTTACTCCCATAGCCTCATCAACACCACTTAGCTTGGCACTGGCATGGTTTCATGGCATTCGACCATCCTTTCTGTTCCACCATTCAGATTCTTTGATGATAAGCAAGATAAGGATGTCAGGGTCGATGGTCTTGGTGGGGCTATTGTCATATACCTGATCCGACCACTCCGATATTGATATCCACTCCGCTTTCCGACCCCCTCTGCTCCATCCATCCTCCGCTCCGTCCAATCACAAGTCTGCATTCCACCCTACGCTTCCGCTCAACCGCTCAACCATCCCCTTCCATAACCTCTCCATTCAACTGGATCTCTTTCCTCTTTTAGATATATACTTTCCCCTTTGGTACATAGACCCTGACTTCCAGATCACCGGTAATTCCTATTACCGCCCGATCGCTGATCCAATGCGTACATATTGATATCTGCTCTGACTTATGTCTTCGCCTGTGTAAAATACTTACAAACTATATCCTTGGTACATAGCTTTACAACATAGTTATCCTGGTCACTGCCTCATACATAGTAGTATATAACATATCATATACTTAGATATTTTCCTCAGTCTTAATATTACTTGTTTTCTCGCAGTTACATCTTGTGAGAATTCTCAGTAGGACCTTGCCTCCTCTGGACACAAGTCTCAACTTGTTGTCACCTCCGACCCTCCGACCCTCCGCTCTGACTTAGAGCTGTGCTCTAAGTCTTTCCCTTATTACTCCGCCCCTATCAAATATCCTCCTTCGCCCCTCCGCATTGTCCTCCGCCTTCCCTGCCCCTACCAACATTTCCCCCTGCTCCTATCCACTCTCCGCATCACTCCCCGCCTTTTCCGCTCCGCTCCTAGTCGGCCCACCGCTAGTAGCTCTTACTCCCCGACCCTCAAAGCGGACAAAAGTGGTCCACTTGTCCTACCATTGGACAATGTCGGACCCGCTCCAAATTTGGGGCACGTACTTGGCTAAGGGCGCAGTGCAAGAGCTGAAGCCAAGCCCTGACCCCTCTGCTTCCTGAGTCGGCACGGTACCTAACAGCTATAGAGTTGAGCAGTAGCCAGTTGCCCAGAGGCAAAACTAGTGAGGTGATTTGGAAGGGATTGAATTATGGTGGACTGATAGTCTTTTTCTTCAATCTGGACACCTACCACTGACGATTTGTCACACTTAGCATACAGCTCATCTAGAAACTGGTGAATATTGCCTCCGGCAGGACATTTCAACTCCAGGAATTTTGTGTGAAGGTCTGTCTGTGCACAAGCACCCTTCTCAGTGTATTCACACATGATCTCCTTCCACATTGCAACAACATCGGGCATGTTCCATACATGTAATGCGGTTGAATCTGGAATGCGCTGGGTAAGCAAGTATTTTGCAAGGTTCTCGTGTTTCTGCCATTGAGCAAGTGTGACCGGGTCAGGAGGCAATACAGTGGTTGTCCCTCCTGATGTCACAGATGGGCCAATGGGATTTGGGTTAGTCCTGTCAAACTGCTTCCACAGGTCCTTCACTTTGATGGCAACCTGGAAGTGCAGCGAAAATATCGCCCAATTTGTGCCTTTGAGGTCAAGTTTGGGCACATTGGAGGGCAGGGTATCTGTAGCAACAGGCACGGTGGTAGACATCGTGTATTTGCAGTTGAAAACATGAGACGTTGAGCTCCTTTAGAGCTCAGGGCTCATAACCTAAAGGATCAATACAATCATGCAGATCTATAACAATCAGATACTCTCAGTCATGCGCGCAAAGGCAACATCTAAGTTGTATTCACCTGTAACAATCAGATACTCTACTTGAAGTAAGTAAGGGTGAATGAAAGGAGAATGTAAAGTATCTCACCTCAGTCATGCATGCAAAGGCAAACATCTGAGGTGTTAGCCCAAGTCTGTAGCTAACTAAGTAGTCTAATTGCTCTTGTGAATGAAAAGGTATCTGAGACTGTAGTGTGATAAAAACAGCTCTTAGGTCAAGGCAAACAAAAGATTCAGTAGGCATAATAAGAGAAACATATCATAAGAGCTGACAATGTAAAGTGTGAGCAAACACAGCCGATGATGTTATATAGATGTATCCTAAGTGGACTATAGTCCTAAAAGTCCGATACATACTCTTCTGTAGTCATCTACTATCCAACAGGATGTATCCAGGATATATCCACATGAGAATCGTGCTGCCGGCTTCCTTTGCTTATAAATCACGCATTCTGGGATTACAAATTATACTGGCAGTGATCGTATACCTCAAATGAATGATTCTCCCGAATGTCCAGTTCCTCCTAATGGGCTTCCATTGACTTCTTTGATGATCTCGATCTGAGGTATGTCAGTTGAGCTCGAATGTACCTGACCAGAACTTTCTAGATTAGAGCGTTCCAGGATGGGGCTCTCAGGCTGGGTGACCTTTCATATACACGTTCAGAGGCTACACTGAAAAATTTCAAGTGAAAATGAAAATTCTAATACAATCAAATTCACGAGCATTCAAGCTTCAAGTCAGCGTCTCAGATCAGGCAGTTTGTGTCCTGACACACCAGTAACTCGTGAGTCCCACATTTCACTTATATCTAAAGCTCGAGGCTGACAGAATGCATGTATGACTCTTCGATGGTTTTGTTGATATAGGTTCTGTGTTCCGAGTCTGGGCTTCACACAACGCCTGTGCTGGGCTCCTAGCCACGTCGACCCACCACCGGCACCCTCTGTGGTTCTTTAGCGGTGATGGCAGGAGCTCAGTTAGCACTGTATATGATACATTTTACTATAGAACATGATGTTTAATATTAATAGAATTTTTCCCCAGTCCCACCACTTTTATTTCACATCATGCACAGCACTTTGTATATACTCGATCAAAATTCTCAAATTCTTCATTAAGCGGTACGTATCTAATGAAAATGAAAGCAAAAAAACATATAGACGCAAGAAAGATAGTATATATGTCTGTCTGTTTTGCTTCCTCGAGCTCTTCAAGTTCAGTAGTTTTGTAAGGAAGTTTGGAATTTTGTCAAGAAAGCTCAAGGATCATGTACGCCATTTTTGGTTTATGCATCATTGGACTTTTATAGGTCTTTTACTAGTACGTGCTGATCACAAAGTCTCTTGTTTCACAAGCTTGAATTTACACTCCCACCTCCTGCTCTCCATTCATGCATCGTTCAGGCTGCTTACACCTTGCTATCACCACCTCCTGCTCTCAGTTCATGAGTAATTTTGTTGTTTGAGCTGCTTACACCTGTGTCTGACCACATCACCCCCAAGTTCTGTACACTATTGTTATCCTGACGAGTCGCTCGTCAGAGCTGGTTTCTCTTGCGCATCCACCGTCCCTTCTCGCTTCTTCCTTCTTCCTGCTCCCTTGTTCACCTCCTCATCTTTGACTTTCCTCCTCCTGCTCTCATCCATTGGAATCAACAACCCTCCTCGATCACAGCGGCCCGCTTGTCAGCACCGGTTTCTCTTGCACCCGCATTGCACCCTCTCATACCTCCATTGATCCTCTTGCTGGGCTGGATGGTGTAGTGGGCATTGCATTGTTGTTGCTGGAGGTGGTGGGTGTTATTGTCTCTTGGTTGGTGTTGCAGGGGTGTGCTGGGACGAGTACCAGAGTGAGTGAGTACTCACTATCATTGTATGTCCACCATCCCTTCTAGCTTCTTCCTTCTTCCTGCTTGTCTCTCTCCCTTGTTCTCCTCCTTATCTGCTTCCCTTGAGGCTCCTCCTGCTGTTGTTCATCATCCGCACTCGTCTGAGCCACGTCAGCAGTTGCTGACGTGCACTGGGCGTTTGCGCATGGTGTTTGTGGTGGGCCTTATCAATGCAACACCTCGAGATTGTGGTTGAACCCGGTTCAAACACGAACCAGACCTCCCAAACATGTTCAGCGGTGTTCAGTCCAGAGTTTGGCCAACAGCTGAACCTGAACCTAGGCTAGTGTTTGGTTTAGCGTCTAGAAAATAATGACAGAAAACCGGACTGAACCAAGCCTGAGTGCGCCATAGGGGTCTCTTTGGATGCGCCTCCTTGTGATTATATCAAGGGACCGACCTGATGAATAATAGCATTTCTGGACTGCAATTGTGAAGGTTAAATTGATGTGATTCTTGATCTCAGAACTACATAGTGATATGGTACCTGGGGAGATCGCAAGATCGCAAACACTAAAATAATATGACCACCGGGGATGGACGTCAATGGACGGCCACCTTCCCGGAGCCGTGTATGCCATTCTCAGAAGTTCGGTAGGCTGGCTGATCGATAACCATACAGAACAGATGTATTCCAGAGTGGATAACTAGACTTAAAGATGTATTGGACTTTTAGGATTATTAGCCATATGGATACATCTTTCTGCCTGTATCCTGTGGCAAACAATAGAACAAAAAGGTGCACATTGTCCTGTCACAATGGACTTGGCATGTGCTTGCTCAACCCTCAAATTCCAACACTCTTAACCTCATCATGAAGAGCATCAATGGTGTCTTGGAGCCTGTCATAAGGCAAAGTGACATCATCAGAAGATACAGAATCTACTGGGTTCCCCTGCTCTTATGTCTTAATAGATCCTTCCAATACTCGAGGACTGTGTTTCCCAGTATGCCCAGTGTATACTGTGATAGTCTGATCATAATATATCATCCTATACATGTCTGACAGTCCTAATCAGCGAAAACAGGAGATATATCCTTGATATCAATACTCTGACCTTATTCCATCCTAGAGATGGATTCTGTTGCTATTCTCACAAAACTATGTTATTTACATACTCTAGATATCAATATGAATAGGCACCCTACCATGCTGGAGTGCTGGAGATGCAGGGAAAAAATTCCTAGGGGGTGGACCACCAGAAGAGGGTAAGCACATAGCACCACAGGGACTGATTATATTAACCTGGTCTCCTGATATGTTGTGTATACTATTGAAGGGATGTTTGGTATCATATTTCCAAGTCTATATACCTGAAGCTTAAAAAATGTGTAGCTATTTTCTATTTTATGCTAGTATAGCACAGTACATTATATAGGATGCTCTATGGGGGTAAAATAAGGGCTAGGAGAGGTACATATATGTTTATAAACATATTATAAACACTCTAGAATACCCCAATACCAGATGGGCAAAAATACGAAACAGTTTGTGATATGTTTTCTATTAGGTCACACTTGCAGAGGCTCTGTAGCAGGTATTGGTACAAAAATAAGGAGGAAAAGCAGTCCATTATGTTCCATGATGTGTATATAACCTATACTACTACTTAACTACAAGCTGTATCTAATTGTGGTGTGGTAGTGAGCCAGGGATGGATGGGGAGGGTTTGGGAAAGGTAGATATTGTGGAGAATACCCAAAATGGGCTATGTTGTGGAGAAGTTCCCACAGTAGGTGACTGAAAATGTGCCTTGCACCCAGAGGATCTCCAGAGAATTGCCAGATGGTTGTGATGATCCAGGGAGGTGCTGCAAGGCATATTAGGTGTGTGCTATATTTAGTTCCTCCAGGAGGTCATCAGGTAAACGACCCGAAAACAATAAATTATTAGAAGACTTTATCTGATCTAAAATATGCACAATATCCATCAAAATTGTACTCCTCATGAGCATGCTTTGAATACTTGGACTTAGTTGGATAAATACCGCCAAATGCATAATTGTGACAGTTTAGTCACAATCACTTGCCAGCTTATCACCGAAATGGCACATATTGCCACACCCATCAGACGTGGCAATGCAATATTAAGTTGTTGAGACCAACCACCGTCACCTACTTGAGGACCAGCTGCAATACACTACAATTCTACCCTACCCTGGTGGTGGCATGTAGCCTTCGACTGCTTTTACTTCCTCCGCGATCTCTGAACTAATGACAGTGTCAGATAAACTTTTATATAGTTGGACTGTGTTAGACCGTAACTGCCAATGGTTCAATGGTGCCGAGCGTATCCAATGCAGTATCGAGCTCTGCCAACATGGTTGTCTTGTGCAAGCAGAGCTTGTCATTGTACCCTCAACAAGTACCCCCTTGGCACTGACCTTCGGTATGCGGTTGCAATTCCTGCTTGCATTGCTCCAACCTGCCAAGTGCACAATCTGTGCGACAAGCAGCAGTGAATTACCATCCTCCCCAACCTCGATGAGCTTCGATAAGTATATGCACAACAAGATTTGTATTCTATACTCCCCAACATATAAATTAATGACTGCATCAGATAATTTTTTATTTGGCTGGACTGTGTTGGACTATAACTGACAATGATCCAACGGTGCCGAGTGTATTCAATGCAGTATCGAGCTCTGCTGACGTGGTTGCCTTATGCAAGCAGAGCTTGTCATTGTACCCTTGACAAGAACTCCCTCGGCGTCAACCTTAGGTATGTGGTTGTGATCCCTGCTTGAGATACAACAAAGGTACACGAAAATAGTTCCTCGTTGCATGTTCCCCATTCTCTCTCTAAATGCTGTGATCTTCCAAGGTCAGTCATTTTTGGATGGGGACTGCTTTTAGTCCCATGGTGCGGAGGCATGGCAGTGTAGTGCCATCTATCGGATAGCCGCTTAGCTATGGTCATTATGTGCAATGCAATCAAGTCATTTTTTTCTCCGCAAACACACTCTAAAGGGCACTTCTAGATAAAATCTTAGAACAACATGTTGTATTGGCCAAAGGCGCCAAGGCGTTGATATTGGTCAGGCGATTTTTTCCATCGGCATTTAGTCAAGGCATGGTCCTTGTCTGATGTTGACCCCAGATCAGCAAAGCGAAAGCAGACCGTCATTAGATTGCAATACTATTTACTACAGACAGACGAGTATATAAAATCTATGAAGAGACAACATGCAGGTTTGTAGCTTGTCTGAGGGCCATTCGTTTTTGTCATATCTTGAATAAGGCACTGTTGGTGCTGATGGGTCTCTTGGCAGCAGAGGAAGCGGGAAAAGCTTGGCTGAGGAAGTGATAATGTATCAGCCTTGGCGACGTGGTGAAGGATGCTAAACATACTGATTCCACCAAGTCAGCAGCTTGTCAACTTCCTTAGATTCCTCAGGGTCTTCTAAGAGATCAAGGAGGCTATGGTAGAATGTCTCAGAGTCTGTGGTCGTGTCGGTTCATGAGAACACTGAAGATGAGCTTAAGGCAAATCGCACCTTCACTCGTACATCAAAACTACTCTGCCACAAAAGTATCATTATCGATGAACCTGAGTTGCAATATAGGCTATGGAGGCCATGGTGACAGAGTTCATGCCATGGAGGTGAGCATTACCGGATCATGTGGCTTTGGGCTCTCTGTCAACTGAACTTGGAGAGGTGAAAACGTGCTTGTAGGCCTGTTGGAACATGATGTAGTAAACGGGCGAGGTGATATCACGAGTGCGCACTCACACATACTAACAGGTGGCTCCTAAGAAGACCGGACCATGGGTCATCATGATCATAAACATAGTGGGCATACAAGAAGATGGGCCATTGATCCCCACAGACTAACATTTCACCACTGCAAAGATCCTCTTTAATCCTGTTAATTAAAAATCAGTGCAATATTCAAGGATGGCAAACCAAAACATACCGAGGATCGTTCCAATCCAGCCCAGCAGGACAGAGGAGAGATCCAGTGAGCTTATGGTTGAATCCACGGTCAATTTTGGAATTTCTGTGTAAAGGAGGCTGTATCGCTTCTCCTTTTGGCGAAATCCAATCAAGCACCACAGACTTCAACGTTTTTGTGTTGTCACCTCTGGCACCTGTGGCTCCCTTGCCAATCTGTAAATTACGAGCGCAAAATCTGGCCATGCAGATAATGATATAGCAGCTCCCCAACGTGAAGGATGTCCTCATCAGATCCATCCTTCAATCGGTCCAGAAGGCCGGGGTAGGAATCTAAGAGTTGCTCAAAGACGCAATGTTCTTGCCGCTCTCTATCAAGTACATCAGTCAACAAGCGAATACAGATTGTGTATGTCTCTTACTCTGCAGAGAAGTCTTCCAATGGAGTGTCTTCCATTTGCTCCAGTCTTAATATACCATTGGTGAGCAAGGAAGGGTAGTTGCAGAGTGCGAACACCGTTTGACCAAAGTGGTGTCTGTGGGAGATGAGCGGATCGGATGAGGAGCTGGGGGACAGGATGAGTGTACAAAACTTGTATTCAATTGGGACAATTTACGCTTTTTTGCAAGGTCCCATTTGGAGGGTGGATGAGCCGTGTTTGGCCAAAATACTGGAAGTGGTGTCCTGGGTGGTCATGGAAGCTGGGAGGAAAGGATAGCATTGGCTTCACAGATACTGAAAGTCGCTTTTATCCCCAGCATTACGCTATGTAATATCTCAGGGAAACTGGTAGCCAGAGTGGGCACTGAACTTAACTGGTGGGCAGGGCAGTAGGCACGGTACATAACCGGTGGCCAGAGCAGTGGGCCAAATGGTGGGATTACGGTTCGCCAAAATGGTGGCCAAGGTGAATATCTGTCAACCTTGAGCTGAAGGGGAGCTACAATCTGATGGCTAGATTAAAGTGTGACATAAGTACCACCATAGGCATATAGCTCCATTGACCTTGCATCATCTTGTGGCAGCTCGCCACTTTACATCTGCCTAGGTCCAATATGTCGCGTCTCTCATGCCAGGCTTTCAAACTACAAGGACATAGTATCAACTTAAACCTGCAGTAAACCTAACGCACCTACCCGGAGGCGAGATATGCTGATGCCTTTGCTTAGGATTGAGTTAGTGGGCCATGCAAGTGAAAGCGATGAGGAACTCACCAGGTAAAATCAGTCAATACCATCAATTATTCTTGAAGTCCATCATAGGCTAGCGAGGATGTTGATGATAACAAATCAGCAAGGAACGACAAGGCTTCCCTTGTGCTTCTGCCAGCAAAAAAACACAAAGATGATGAGGTGGACTCCATTGCCAGGCTGAAAGAGCGCCTGCAGCTGGCAGAGACGAATTGCGCAAGGCTGGAAAATCTGTACCAAAAGTACAGACTTCGCTGGTTAGAGGAAAATTACCGGGTAAGGGTGATGGAAGAATACGTACCAAGTGGAATCAGCACTTGTTCTCCTCGTCAGATTGCATGGGATGCCCCTTCTCCCACTCAAAGTATGTCGGATGTGAGTGGCCCTGAAAATAAACTGACTGTATCACCCAGGCGAATACAAATTTGAGGTTGAGCCTGAGGACCAAGAGTAAATTCAGAAGGAGTACTGTAGTGTTTTATTGTGATAACAAACCAATTTTCTCTCGATTGCAGACAGCAATGAGCCATATGACAGATACGGATACTACTAGATAACGTTGTGAGCCTTGACATTGTAAGACTATTCGGACCCACTGTCATGTCTTCGGAAAGTGCCTAATACTCCACCACCTTGTCTACTGTCAGATGATGCAGCATTTAGCATTGACTCACCTCACGAGCTCCAAGGCCTTCAAGAAGACCATGATCACGTATGGGCGTCGAGATTTGTGTGGTCGAGAAGATAAGATCTACCATATATAGAGCGGCTTGGAACACAGAAAAATGATATGAATTGATCAAGAAATGATTGAGATGAGTGATCTCGGGCGCCGGAGGATGGAGTCGTAGAATTTCATGAACAACCCCATCCAAGTATGGGAGATCAGCCTTTAATTGATCATATGTTGGATCAGTGCCAAACACAAGCAGTTCCTCTCTGAGTCTGGTTTGGACATCGGGGTGTTGCGATAGCTCGATCAGCACCCACTGATCATCACATGAATAGCGTGCACATGTGTTATTGGACAGTGGACTTACCGTAAGACTAACTGCCAATGAAGAGTCAGTTAATATGACAGCAGCAGATAAGAAATCAACTCGCTGGATGTCGTTTCGTAACCCATGAGAAGCAAGACCTTCATCTGCAAGATGTCATACCGATGACTCTATGAGTGCCAATGAAAGGGGCGTCTGCACATATGTCCATGTCTCTCGGGCATAAGAATGTGCTATAGCTCTTGGGTCATGTAGCACAATTATAGTCTGTCCAAGGACGCTTGGAATCATATATGCCACCCCATACTCCATCGTCCAATGCTCAAACATTGCAGCACTATCTTTGGATGAGACGAGGTCGTGCGAATTTCTGTGAAACGCCATATATGAACCTGGTACGAGGTGGGCCCCACAGTTGAGTCGTCTTCAATCGCCAGCGAAGTGCCCTCAGGACTTTGACAAAAGCCCATAATGCAGCAAATGAACGCACAACATTGAATGCACCCACCAAGAAGCTAAGGGTGACATATTGCCTGCCAAATTGGGTATGCTTAATAGATACTACTAGTAAGATGTACTATGTGAGGGTCGAGGAAAGAAAGAATTGGAATATTCCAAGTTGGTGAAGCACAAATATAACTATTTAACGTTTAACCATGGTCAATCAGTGATCCGTGGCAGCAATACAAGTAGCTTTGCCACTCTTAAAACTGGAGTGAAGTCCTCTATTGTGATTACACCAAAATAACACTGATTGATACAGTAGCTAGCAATGTTTGATACAATGGCAGTAATAAGTCATGAAGGTTAGGTCCAGTGGAATGGCTAAAAATATTGTCATGTACACAGGATGTTGATCTTAGTCTGGTCTAACTCATGGCATCACCAAACATTGATATCATCATAGTCTTTGCTGCCTGTGCCATTACTGTCGTCATCCTCATCGTCATCCTCATCGTGGATGAGGTCTACTTCCTTGGGTAGATGTCGTGGAACAATCAGATCTGGGGACGTGGACAAACCTACAAGGGCATCAGCAATGGAAGGGAGCACAATCAGCTTGTGCTTACTGCCATCACAGAAGCCGCACACATGGGAATTTTCAATAGCCATTGTGTAGAGCTCCATCTCAGCTTGGGCGCGGCATAGCTTTGCCCGCAAGATGAGCAAATCCAGCCCAAGGTTACGCAGACGAGCATTGTTACGCCTAGTAGCAAGGGACGTCACCATCAACCCCGCCTGCATGGCCAGTTCTGCTTGGAATGCCATGAAAGTTTTTTCTTGGACATTGGAAGTGACCCATGTACTTGACAGAGAAAATGAGGAGCCAATACACTGTAGAAAGACAGTGAGAGCAGCTGAGCAGATTATCACAGTACTAACATTCAAACTGATGGATGTTGGTCTTCCTGCTTGCGAGGCCGATTGACCAAAGACTGAAAGAGTAGAACCATCCGAATGTAAATTTTTCTCAATCAAAGGTTCTGAACACGGAACAAGGTGGTGGGCATTGTTCCTCGTTAGCCAAGCTTTGAACGTCTCTTGTGTTGCTATCGAACAGGCTAAAGGCATGCAAGGTAAAGGTATGTAGTTGGCAGGTGTAACTGTTTGCATCACACTTGGCCTGATGGCATGCTTGGTTTGAGCTCCAAAGTGTGCTACAAATAACAAGTGGGTTCAGACCGCACAGCCGCACTTGAATTTGAATAAGCTCACACATCCAGTGTTGTTCCAAGAGCTCGATCGCCTGACTATACAAGGACACCTCCATCTGACACCGTTTCTTCCTCTCGTCCATGAGAACTTGCTCTACAAGAGCATGCCTTCCACTGTCCCCACCAGTACAGATATACTGGTGCCTGCGCAACATTTCTTCTTGCATCACCTCTATACTGCGCTCACCGATTATTTCCCAAAGATCGCCAGAATAGACTCGATCTTTGAGCAAAGATGACAGAACATATAATTCAGTTTGAAGCTACGTGACCAGAAAACGATCAGTATATACAAAGACGTGAAATTACCAACTGACCTTCTGACTTGCGATCAGTCCTATATAGGCATCCAGCATTTTGGAGCCCAGTGAATTCGAGAGTTGAAAAATGCTTGTGCGAGCACTTGAGTAATCAAACAGATCCAAAGAAAGACAGGCTGGCATATTGAATCAATGGCTGCACATGAGTGAGTGTGATATGCATAATAAACGGTATTTATATGTATGCACAGTGGTGGTTGAATATTGAATGTTGAGTGCCTACAGCCTCCGCGGAGTTAAGATTGGTGGGCAAGCTGGTAGGCATCAAAAAGATATAAATAACTCACCCGTGGGCCGTCAACTTTCCGCCGCCTTGGTATTACCCGTTCTGCAATTGCAGCCTCATAAAGATCAGGCAAAGTGCGACTGGAAGCCTTGGAAATCATACTGTATATTCCAGTAGAGGCAAATTCAGAATCAATTTGTGAGGGATATATTGTATCTACTACTAGTAGTACTTGGTTTTCAACTTGAACATTTAACTTCAAGACCGTGACTCACTGTCATGTGGGTCTCAGAAGCAACAAAGTTTTTTTATAAGGAATGTGAAATGTGATGGTATTGATAATGCATATGATGACTGTCTTCCTAGCTATTGGTATTAGAATATCCCTACGGATGTATGACTAATCCGCATCGTTCATCATTTGTTAGTTATTAATGTGTTGCTCCAATACAAGAGTTGTTCCTCATCATCGAATCAGTCCAGGACCGAAACTGGTGATCATCAATGGAATTATGAGGCCCACCCCAACGATGAGCGCCAGCATGCATTCGATCTTTGCAGATAAAGATAGTCTGAATTCAGCTGTAAATATGCCTGCGAGAAATCCGAGGATGGAAAATGCCAAACTACAGTGGTCCCGTGAGTAATAAGACATTTTGATCCAAGTTTTGATTACCTCATCAGATACAAAAAACTTGGTATACTTGCGATGATTGCAAGACTGGCCATCTTCCCTTGTAGGTAATACACCTGTCAAGTTGGTAATGTCAGGCCCATGTTACAAAAAAAGAAATTGTTTGAACTGCAAAGTCAAGGGATCGCAGTCTGTGACTAAAGTGTTGTGCCATTGCGCCCCCAATAATACAGTAGAAACTGAGAATGAAGGAGATGGAGCACATTGTTTTTGTGGTGAGTTGTGTGCCTAAACCTGGGACAGCAAGGATGCTGGCATTGACTGCCATGATGACACTTGCCTGTCAGAGCAGACAAAGTCATAGTAAGTGTGTTCATTTGGGTCCACGACAAAGCACTTACCACAGTAGCTTGAGCTTTAGCCTGGGCACTGAAATCGTCAGTAAAACTCCTAATGTCCACCCCATTCACGAGGCCATCAACGTAAATCTTTTTAAGGTGTCTGAGAACCATTAATGGAATCCAAAGCATGATGACTGTAGCGCCAGCCATGAAGGGAGAATCTTCGAGGTCTCTACGTTTTTCGGCCAGTGAGTGCATTTGTATTAAGCGAGCTTCAGGTTGGCCATGATGGTTCAGGTATTCATGATGACCTATTTTGATTGTTTAATTCAGTAATGTCTGGCACAAGAAAACGATATCATATGGAGCATGTGCAATATTTTACCTTGTGAAAGATGAGTTTTATGATTGCCAGTTTTCCTAAATCACGCACCACAGATTGTGACACCTGGTCCCTTCATGATCCCATCAGATTTTGCAAGTTCCTCTGTGTCAGTCATCGATTTGATAATGTTGAGAGATGAGATGAAGGTACGTGCCAGCAATGGTCAGCTCATCGGTCATTTCCTTCATCTGGTCCAGAGTCCAGAATATTGAAGCCGCTGTTGATTGTTCAATGGCCAATGCTTCTGTTTGTTGTTCAGGTCATTTTGATCGGGCTCTAGAACGCTAAACAACTCACCTACACGATACCAGTTCAGTTGAATTCGCAAAGCTCTTATTTCCAAGAGGGGTATTGTGATTTTGTGAGGAAAATATTCAACATGTTTCCTACTCAATCAGTGAGAAATGTTCTGTGTCAGTATAACATCCTTTGTCAATCGCTCACCAATATTGAGCCTCCAGTTTGAGTCCTGTCTAATAAAGTCCAAGAATCAATGCACAAAAAAGCAATGTACTTTTATGGTTCCAGTGTGATGCTATAGATTCCTGGAAAAGAAGGTAGACATTCACTGGCTCTACCCAGGTAATGATATGATTCTCTGGGACGACGTAATAGTATGGATAGATTTCCTTCTCTCTCGCTACGATCGGCTCCACAACTAGCAAATATTGCTTTCCGTTTAGCTTGGCTCTTGACGCTTCAATCCAAGACTCGAGCCTCTGGAGCCGTTCATCTGAACAAGTCCTTAAGTTCATTTCGACGTATGTTGTCTTTATTACCACAAAGTGAGCGTATAACTCCAAATACCAGCCCGTGCTCACCATTCTCGCATTGTAGTTATATATGGCTCCTGATGGGTGAACCAACTCGGTCCAATCCCCATGCACTTCAGTCCTGTTGATGCCACGGTTAGGTCGACATCGTCACAAACAAAGGTCACTAACTGAGGCAACTCAATCTGCATCACATCGACGTCATAATCACGACATAGAGAATCCCTATTTTATTGAGTGGTGAGCACTCGGTGTTCGTCCTGTAATAACCACACTCACCATGACCATGCCATTTCGGTGTACCGCCCAAGTTGCATTGGCCAGATAGGGATACTGCAATCGGGCAGCTGCGAGATCTGTTAATCAACTCTTTCAACTAGGGTCTTGCATCACAGCTAGATGAACAGCTTTAGAACTCGCGACTGAATGAATGTACTGTCACGGTTGTAGCCATGGTTCAACATTCACACAATGATAATCAGTATACTGGTATTTTATATTCCGCGCCACGATCCTGATCATAATGACTCCATTTGGAACAACCCTAAACCAGGGATATAATTAGCGACCGTGCAGACTACTGGCAGTTGAAGTGATCGTGATAGATATAGTAGGAGTAGGGTAAGATGGCACTGTAGGATCGTACTCCGGTGTGTTAATATGTATGTAGTCTATGGAAAACTAAAAATCAGATAAATCGTGATCTTGCACGGAGTCCGAGATATTGTACAATGCTAAATTATGATACAACTGTTGTAGCGCTGAGGTGTGAGGGGATGAAGATATGCTACAACTTGGTATATGATGATATGGATGCATTAGGCTTTGCTATGCAGTGAATGCCTAAGGCGTGACAATCAACCCTGATTCTGAGTCATTATAGCTACATAAACAGGGCAACATGTGTGATCATGATCGTGCTAATGAAAATTGTGTGACTCACCTGAAGCGTTGCTTTCACCTTGTTTACAACACGGATAAATGTGGTTTTTATGCTGCAGCCAGACCGCGCATGGGTGGTGCGGCGACCGATTGAGCAGGACGCTGGATATCTTCGGTAAGCCCATCGCTGAGAAGTTCCCAACAGACTTACCGAATCGAACCATATGTCAATCTGCATCTGATAAAAATCGTTAGTTACTGGTCGCTGATTACAATCATTACTTACTAAAACGCTTCTGCCTTTCATTGGCAACGATCCCATACAAGCCGCGTGATTTGTGCGAGACATCTAAGTGTTATAATGTGTTATGTTTCGGGGGATTGACAGCTTAACAGGGGCCAATTACTGTAAGTGATGCAAATGGTACTACTGTGTATTGGTGTGGGTAAAGTGGATTATCGATTATCTATAACTGGAACTTCAATATTCGATCGTGGCAAGTATCAGGCTACCCAGTGCCAAACAACAAACGATATCAAAATTACATAATTCAGTAACTTATTTTACATCATTGTGGAGTGTCTATGTAAATGCTTTGGAATATCCTTGCAATATTTATGTTGTATCATAGGTCTTAGTCAGTCAGTCACACTGTCCATTCATCATCAAGGGCCACAGCTTGTGATAAGGCTATCAGATTGGTTTCGATGATGGAGGGCCTTAGTACTATCAAGCTGAGTGATGTAGCGATATAGATATGTTATGAACAGAGCGTCACTGACTCGATTAAAGTGTACTGTGACCGTGGTACATGCTTTGTCACACCTGAACAGATATGACGGCTCATCAATGGCCTTGCTCCTACTTGCATGCATTTTTGCAGCGTCTAAACAGGACCCAGAACTCCCTTGCAGGAATTCCATCACCAATAGAAGAGTTGAGTCTGTTCAACAGTTCTGTTTGCTCCCTGTGGGTCCATTCAAGTCAAATAGCCTCAGGCAAGACTTCCTGTTCTTTATCGTCCGTCATGAACCTGCAGTGCTGCAACGAAGCAATCATACCTCTTTGAGGGTACCAGAAGGCGGCTGAGGATGGTAGCCAGAAGTACTTATCTATTTTCACTAGGTGATATTGATTCTGAGATCTTCTTGAGCATGAAGAATACCGAACCTTGGTATCCGCATCTATTGGTTGCACACCTTGTGGTCCAATCAGTCTTTTTGGTACCCTCATCCCACCAAGAATACACAGCAGACTCTACATACACCCCTCTTCCACCACCATCAGCACATAAGCAGCATGGGAATCTAAAATCGTATCCATCACGGTGCATCTCTAGATGGGATGGCGGAATTTTTTTTCCATCACAACCGATAGGCCTGCGTTTTTTTTTAAGCAGTGTCAGCTCAACATTTGCATAGGATCCCAATGCCATCTCACCAACACCATTTGATCATGGACTCCAAGGCACTATCATAATGCATGAGGGTGAAGTTGCATGTCATAGCCTCCGCAATCATTCTGGCTAACCGTCGGGCGGCTTCATGGTAGTCAGGGGGGGCAGTAATGGTTGAAGAAGGTGAAAATGGAGCTTCCATTGCCAGTGAGTGATCCGGTGTAGCAAGGATGTAGGACATGTTTTACCTCGCTTTTATGATGCAGTAACTCAGCCTATGCCATCATGCCATCATCAAGTGCACCAGCCCACCGTGTGGCCCACCATCATAGCGCCAAGGCTATTTGGAAGTAATCACACTGACTCACCATCGTTAGTGACCAATTTTATTGTTGCCGAATCGTAAATAATTCCATGCAATGATCTTTTATCATTGGGCTCAACTATATTGTCTTTAGCTCCTCACGCTTTCTGCTCCTCATCGTCATGGATCAGGCTGACTCATTGTGGGCCCCAATCACCTTCAGATGCACCTGTACGCATGAATTCACGCATGAGAATGCCTACAGTAAACATCAACGCTCGTGCACGAAGGGCAGGAAGCAGTTGTTTTCCGCTTTATCTAAAGCAAAGGACCTTTTGGGTTCTGCAAAACGGTCACGAGTCGATGGGTGTACCCGCCTTAGCACTACATCTTCAAGTGCGCACCCCCACCATCCACAGGGATCGTTCCTGTCTGCTAAACAGGTCAATGAGCCATTCAATGTGGAGCCTGAGCCTTTACACGTCTGCTCAACTCCGCCAAGAATGCACCACCCACATGAGGTTTCGGGTGCAGGACCTTTATTGCAGGACCATCCACCTGCCGCTGCATCTAGCACCGGTATTGGCGCCATGCCTATGGAAATAGATGAAGATGAGGGTTTATCACTGGCACAGCGGAGGAGCTGATGTATTGGCGTTCCCATGGCGCTATGGTATAGGCAGCATGAGGATGTGCTCCCACAACCTCTTCCAAGCGCCCCCCCTGGCCATACTACCCCAGCACCAGAGCTTAATCCACTGGGACCAACTGATGTGTCCACCGGTGATTGTGCTTCTCTGCCAGTTCCCCCTTTCTGCACTGCTAGGAATGTCTTCAGATTGATTTGCCAGTTCTTCTCATCCACCCCCCCATCTCACGACCCGGAAGAAGCAGTAATGCTCCAAGATATCAGTTATGTCCCAGCTGTTGCTTCAGCAGAGCTAGATGCCCTTGCTGAGACTCACAACATTTCATTTCACCCCTATCCCAATCAATCATCTTTTGAGCTCGGTCATTGGTACTGGAATGGCAACATACAGAAGTCCCATCAAAGCTTCAAAGAGCTGATTGATATTGTCGGTCACCCCAATTTTGATCCCGATGATGTCCGGAGTACGCCATGGGACAAAATCAACTTGAGACTGGGTGCGAGTATTGACAATGATGAGAGGGACAAATAGGAGGATGAGGATGCAGGTTGGCGCAAAACGCAAGTAACTATTCAAGTTCCCTTTTCTCGGAATGCAGCTCAGCCAGGCGTTCAACCATACATCGCAGCAGACCTTTACCATCGATCTCTCATCTCCATCATTCGTGAAAAGCTCTCAAATCCTCAGGATGATGAACTTTTTCATTACGAACCTTACCAACTGTGATGGAGTGCTCCCCATCTTCCCCGTGAGGTCGACATCCAAGGTGAACTGTACACCTCTCCAACTTTTATGGACACGCACCGTGAACTTCAGGAGTCTCCTCAAGAGGAGGGATGTGATTTACCACGCGTGGTCGTCACACTCATGTTTTGGTCAGATGCCATGCACCTGACAACATTTGGCAATGTGAAGCTCTGGCCGTTGTATATGTACTTTGGAAATGAATCCAAATACTGCCGTTGCAAACCATCCTGCAATCTGGCTAACCATGTGGCCTATTTTCAAAAGGTGCGATTACCCTTCTAAAGTTTCCTCTTCAGCGTTCAAAACTGACGTCTTGGCAGCTGCCAGACTCATTCAAAGATTTCGCTGGTACTTACACTGGAGGCAAGGGGGTTGGTCGCAAGTGCACAACACATTGTCAGCGCGAACTATTTCAGGCTCAATGGAAAGTCTTGCTCAATCACGAATTTTTGGAGGCTTATGAGCACAGGATCGTGATTTTGTGCTGTGACGGGATAAAATGCCGATTTTATCCGCAATTGTTTACCTACTCTGCAGATTATCCTGAGAAGTGAGTCACTAATGTTCTCCAAAGAAATCCAAGCTCACCAAAGCCAGGGTTCTCATTGTGACTATTCAGCAGCTGGGAGGTTGTCCCTGTACATGATGTCTGATACTGACCGCTCGCCTTCATAATCTGGGAATGAGCCGTGATCGGCAACAACGTTCAATGATGGCACGGTCTCATACCTCGAGGAGTCAGCCTGTTGCTACCACGCGCAGGTTCATATACGAGAAGAACCATGGCATTGACAGTGCAGCAGTCGAGTCGCTTTTCAAGCCTGATTCGTGGGTACTGAATTCAGTGAGCACGATCATCCATCTTCCTTGTGGCCTTCACTCACCCTTGATTAGAACTCGCTGTCAGACAGCCTTAGTGTGTTTGGATTCAATGTGTTTGTTGCGCTTGTTGTCGATCTCCTGCATGAGTTTGAACTAGGGGTTTGGTGTATGCTTCTAATTCATTTACTGTGAATACTTTTTGCCTTGAATAAGGACCTGGTCCACGAGCTTGATAGAAGGTGGCTAATATATATCCAATGAAGGCCCACCACACTCATCTGCACCTCTGACAGGTACAGACAGGTTCCCCCATTTGGGCCTGCAACAATTAGGCAATTCTCTGTCAACACCTCTGAATTGTCAAACTTGGCTGCACGAAACTTTGAAGATCTTCTTCAGGTATGTGTTTGGGATAATTCTCACATTTCTTTGTGAACTAACTTGGCACGAGTGTTCTATCCCGGTCTTCAAAGGCCTGCTCCCCAAAGGTCACAATAAAATTATCATGGATCTCCTTTTCATCATGGCACACTGGCATGGACTTGCCAAGCTTCGCATGCATTCTGACCTGACTTTAGCGATCCTCGACCAACAAATGACCGATCTCAGTGAACAATTTCGTAAGTTTAAGGCGACAGTGTGCGCTGCGTACAGCACCCAGGAGCTCGATCGTGAGGTTGATGCGCAGTCTTGTCGGCAAGCAAAAGATGCAGCTAAGTGGACGGAGACAGGCAAGGCGAATGGCATTGGGCGAGGAACTGCAGCAAGTACCAATGCTAAAGGGAAACAGAAGGCCAGTGCAGAGCAGTTGCTGGATACACCCTTACCAAGGCAACTGAGGAGAAAGAAGTCATTCAATCTTCAGACCTACAAGTTTCATGCGCTGGGGGATTATGTGACTTCCATCCGTCGCTTTGGAACCACAGATTCATACAGCACAGAGCCAGTAAGCCATAATCTACTGCCCATCCACCCTCTAACTCAACTGCTATTAGGGGGAGTTGGAGCACCGCATGCCGAAGGGTAGATACCGCCGAACTGATCACAGAGCATTTGTTCAACAGCTAACTCAGATTGAGCAGCATCAAACGCGCTTGCACCGCATTAAACAACGACAGCAACAACGGGCTTCTCATGCAGAGTCAAACGAAACTGCGAGTGATCCCCAGCTACACCACCACATCAGCCAAAGTGAGAAGCTTTACAATGAAGTTGGTCATTACCTTCGCAGTCATGTGGGAGATCCTGCTATGAAGGTAGCTGACCTCCTTAGAATTTACTCATTGTCGTTCTGACATGCGTCTTAGGACTTCCTGCCGTGGTTAAAAGACCATATTCTGGACCGTATTGGCCCAGGAGCTTCTGGACCTTCTATGGAGAAAGCCACCCATACCACCAAAGAACGTGCTTCCATTCTCTTTAAACGTAACAGAATCTATCACCACAACCTGGTGAGGCTCAATTATACAACTTATGATGTTTGAAGGGCTCAAGACGTCATCAATCCGAGAACCCCTCATTGCAACATCATGCTGCTCCAACATGATGATGGGCACAATGGTCACTACCATTATGCCAAGGTCCTCGGTATACACCACGTCAACGTTGTTTGCGCTGGGAATGTGTATGAATCTCGTCAAACAGAGTTCCTTTTCATGTGGTGGTATGAGTCTGTACAAGACCATGCATGGGAAACGCATAATTTGTGCCGTGTTCATTTCCTGCCTCTAGCGAATCCGGGAGCATTTGGCTTCGTGGACCCGGGCGCTGTGCTGAGGGCATGTCACATTATTCCAGCTTTCTCTCGAGGCCAGCGCAACTTGAATGATGGGATTTCTCCCGTAGTGGGAGATAAACACGATTAGAAAGAGTACTACATTAATAGGTGAGTGATTCTGTCCGTTTTTGGCCATGTCTGCTGATTTTACAACTCTATTAGTTTTGTTGATCGTGACGCCCTCATGAGGTTTCATTTTAGCCTCGGGGTAGGGCACGTTTACTCACATAGTGCGGGGGTCTTAGAAGCTCGTAACTCCGCACCACAACATGCCAGCCAGACAAGTGCCCAGGTGCAAGACAAATGTATTGAAGACAACCCAACAGAAATCGCCCAACCATCTGACGGAAAGTGGGATGAACAGGATGAAGAGGGCAATTACCTTGGTGTCGAGGAGCTGTGTTTTTTTGGGCCGGAAAGGAATGCAAGCACAGAATCGATTGTCGAGGCACTAGATGAGATGTTCATGGACTGCACCCTCGATTATGATTACGAAAATTAATGTTACACTACAGCGCGATCTGATTTCCTGGCCGGCCTTAATGTGAAGTATGTGTTACATCAGGAAAATGTGGTAAGGCTATATAGCCACCCATAGCACTATAGACTGCTATACAGACTCCATAGCCCTATAGCTCATATAGCCAAGTGCCCAATTGTGTAGGCTTACTACACCAGTGTATAGTGCTATATAGCTCTATTAAAGTTGCTATAGCTGGGTGGAACATACCACAACTATTGTAGCTATTGTAGCTCTTATAGCTCAAAACACAAAGCAAAAATTTCTCTTAATAGCTGTTTGTTGCCATGATAGTGTTCTCAAAATTAAAAATTAAAAAAGCGAAAATTCCAAATTATATTTCAACTGCTACAATACATGTAAACTAATAACTACAAAACAGGCAAAAATGCGAAAATTACAGGAGGAAGAGGCAAGAGAACTAGAAGGAAGAATCAGAGAGGAAAGAACTTACCAAATAGTGAAAATTGCGAAAATTCTTGAGGGAAGAGGAGGGAAGGGAGCTGGAAGGAGAGGATTAGACAGGAGGAAGTGAGAGTCAGAGAAAAGACTTGCCAAATGGTCAAAAATGCGAAAATAGTTGGGGGGAGGAGGAGCAGGAGGGAAGAGAGCTAGAAGGAGAGGGTTAGAAAAAAGATTAGTCAAATAGTCAAAAATGCGAAAATTATGGGGGGAGACTTACCAGAGTTCAAAGCACCAGCACCAGTACCAGCACCAACAACATCAACACCAAGAGAAGGATAGAGAAGCAAGAAGAAGAGAAGAGAGGCAAAAACTCGAAAATTGTAAGAGAAATATGGAAGATAATCTAATGAGGGGGCAGTGGGGGGGAAGGAAAGAATGGGAAAAGACTTGTTGGTTGATCGCATTTTTGCTTACATAAGCAGTGCCAAACAAAGCCACAACACAAGACTTGGTGAATTTTCGAGTTTTTGCTTATTAGGACTAGGATTATGACAGTAAGAAAAAGACAATGAAATTGACTGTTAGCATTAGGATTTTGAATACACATAAGGTGAATTTTCGCATTTTTGCTTACATAAATAAGGTGTACCTTAACACTTTTGAACCCTTCAATTCCAAGTATTTTCCTTATAACTCACTAAGATCTTGACCTATTGAAGTCGTTAGACTATGGATAGACTTCCCTTGACAAGGACTACAACTTTGATTTAATCGAAAAAGGTTCCCACGGTCAAGTTGCTTTCTTGAACCCTTCGATTTCGAGTATTTTCCTTGTAACTCACTAGGATCTTAACCTATTGAAGTCATTAGACTATGGATAGACTTCCCTTGACAAGGACTACAACTTTGGTTTTCATCGAAAAAAGTTCCCACAGTCTACTGGGGTCTATAGTTGTTGAAATGTTTTACTTCTAAATACACTTACCAAACTTTATGGTAATATAGACTTTCATGATGTCTATACTGGTCTATAGCGCTGTGATAGCTTGTGATAGATTGTATAGAGCTGTGGTGTGCTATCGGGGCTATATAGAGGATGGTCCTCTATATAGAGATACAGTTTTTCTTGATGTACATTACTCAATGGGCACAATTTTAATTACTCATGGACTGCCCACCACGTCTGCCCACCGCCTTGCCCACCGCTCCTGCCCACCACGCATTCCTAGCTATTTGCTTCTGACCATCCATGATTTCTGGCCATTGGTAATCCATGGCTAGTCTTATAATCAATGACCGGCCTTCATTTGTTGTCAATTCACTTGCCTACTACCCTGATCATGGATAGTGTTCCCTCAATGTCCAATGTGTGGCTATACATGCCACAATGCACTTCCATCCTTCGCCTCATACAACTCGCTGTAAGTAGACTCTGTACTATGAACCATCCGCTGAATTTTTCCCTCTAGAGCGAACCGGTTTGTCACTGTCCATCAGCCGTTGTTTCCTTTTAACCTGCAATTTCAGCATCTGTTTGTCACTTTTACTGGGGCAGAATTCATTCTCATTGGTTACCTGGCCGACTACGACCACATCTACCCCATCTATGTGAGTTTTACCTCAAATCACTAATTATCTCATTGTGTTGTTTTGTTTGTAGTGTGACAGAATATTTGAGGATGATCAGCCTTGGATTCATGCACTTCTACAAGTTGGAACGCTAGTTGTCCCCGGCAAGGGGGATATCAACTATATCCACAATTTATTTGCAATAACGGTGAGAACTTCACCACCCCAGACGGTTCACTTATGCAAGTACAAACTTAGGTGGAGAGTGGTGCCTATGTCCGGTCAATCAATTCTACCTGTTGTAGACCAGGTGTCAAAGGTTTAGCTCTCCCTTCGTGGTTGGTGAGTTTTGTTCCTTAGTAGTGGTCGTACATGGCTTCTCATGTCACATTGATAGCTTCCAGAGTTGAACGGATCAGTACAATTCCATCATGCTCCATTTCCATTGGGATATCTGCCCCCCGAGCGTCTCATTGTCGCTGATTCATGTGCTGTAGAGACACCCACCTTTAGCACATCTATGCAATTTCCATCGGGACATTCACCCCTCGAGCACTTCGATTTTGCCGATCCAGTCCTTCCATATGCTATGGAGATGCCTACCTTTAGCACGCCTGCGCCAGGTTTGGATTGCACTGATTTTACAAATAGTGACTTCAACTTCTACGACCAATCCACTGGCTATTCTGCGAGCGGTGTTGACGAGCAACTCACTCTAGAGGAAACAAATGAAATACAACTTGAGCTGGTCTTCGATGAGCAACCACAGGTCGTGCCTCCCAGCCTAGAGTGGAGAGACTCCATCAGTACTGTGGACGGGGTGAAACACACACAAATATTTCGTTTCATGAGGAGGTCACCCTGGAATCGAATCATTACACTCACAAAGTGCCTGTTTGTTGGCGGTTTGTGGACAGGAGCTTCTGGAAACCCGTTTCGAATTTCTGTGACAAACACACGATGTTTGATAACGAATTGTTTTCTCACTAGTTTAGACATGGCTCAAAAGACCTACGAGGCCATGGAGTCCCAACCAGGTAGGCGCCTTGCATCTTGGATGCTACATTATGAGTCGCTATCTTACAGTTTGATCAGTGATCATGAAGATCTCAAAGACCGAAACCGTGTCTGTCGGATGGCCTGTGCTTCACTTAAGTGTATGTTTTCTCTCGTCCTTGCGTTTACTTCCTCCAAGGAACTAATTTGAGCAGCTGGCCAAGTTGTTCTCCAGTGCTAAATCGGACCTAGGAAAAGTCCTGAAAGGTGCGATGTCAGCACACCCCAACTTTGCCACCAAGATGAGCCAGAAGGCTATCTCCTTCGTTCTGATGTTTAACTCAGGCAAATCCTCTCAGGTAAGAGACTGGAGACCAACTAGCCTAATTCAACCTCAAGTGTTTTGTTATCCAGGTCCAGCAAGCAATTTCAGACCTCATAAGTCACCAGATATTTCGAGAAGTTCTGTGGGCATCCCTTTTGTATCCCATTGAAGGGTTATCAGATGGAAAACGCGATGGAAGGATCGGCAACCTTTTTCCAGAAGAGGTTCTGTCAAGCTTCAATTGTTTAGCACAACACCTGGTTGGAAATTTAATGACTTTCGCAAGTCTTTCCTCCCTTTATCCTTTTGTATCAAATTAACAGAAGTTGTGTCAATATATCAGATTTACCATACTCTACTTCTCATCATGAAGGATGGAAAGAAGAAGAGGAAGAACAAGACCAAGATCGAGGCCGAGGCCGGGGTTGGGAACAAAGTTGAGGCTGAGGTCGAGGTCGAGGTCGAGGTCGAGGTGGATGCCGATATTGACATCGCGAATATCCTGGAACCAGCACCGATGAATGACATTATCATGACGGCTCTGGACCATATGTATGACCAACCACACATGTTTCCAGCGTTCTCGGAGGCCGTGAGGAGTCTCCCCTTCATAATGTAAATTTCATCTGCGCATTGTTTTACCTAGCTCATCATGATCTACATTTAGGAGTACTAATGTTCTGCAGATCGCCACAAAGTTGCGACATGCGAAAAGCACTATCTCTGACACCACTGGTGACAGGCGAATGAACTTGGAAGACATTCAGCCTATCATTATTCAGCCAATCCCCACTGGTCAGTTTGGCGCGCTTCCCAATGGTGACGGCTTCAGTTCCCCGAGGTCTCTGAGAGTTATATGGGACTTGCCTATTTCATTATTCACACACAAGTAGATAGGATGTACGGTGCTGCTTTCAATTTGTATGCTGAGTCCATGTATAAAATGTCTTTATAGAGCTGAGACCTTTGGAGCAGAACTTGAACTTCCCTCCTGTATGGCCAGAAAGCTGCAATCCTATGCATTACTACTAGTACTAGGCTAATTGGCTGACTAGCGTATGCTAATGGTGAGGGATGGCAATACTGCATAAATATTAGAAGCATACTGTAACTCTCATTTGCCGACTGCATCTAATTACAAACAGCCATCGCGAAGTCAAGCTCGTACAGCGGGTGACCACCATTTTGGAGAGATGCAAGAGTTCCTTCAAGTGTTTATCTGCCAACTATCACAGTTGTGAGACCTACAAAGCTTCATCAGAATTGGAGTTCTCCTGCAATTTATTGTTGTTTGACGTTGTGATGCTGATGCTTTTACATTACTTTGTCTTTGGATATAATCTGCGCATATTTGCTTTGGTTTTGCCAAAAATATCTATTAAAAACATCTCCAGCCCGATTCTGTGATGGTCAGGTCTCTGAGAGACCTCCAATACTCCCAAGCTGCCTAAGGTGTACAGTCTTGTACAACATTGTACAAGTACCCCCTAGTTTGCTGATGCAAGCTTTGTTTACCCTAGCACATTACAAAGTTTATCATTGCATTACTTATGGTGACAGCCTATCCTAATGTCGACCTTGCATTTTGATGTTCCATGCTGCAGCTCCTGCCGTTCTGATGAGCACTGTAACACAGATACAAATTATTCACAACCAGTGGCAGCCTCAACTCGGTGGACTCGGAGATCCGAGTCTGTGGAGATCTTCGCCTGATTGATCACAGCCATACCCACCATTCCTGCTGCATTGCACAATGCATACTTCCTTGTCTGCAATATGTTATGGAAGCGCTCGATTTGGTTATACAATTCTAGGTTGCCAGTGCTCTGGGAAGCTGGATCTCTACCCGATGTCCTCTTTAGTGATGTGCATGGCCCGGCTTCAGGCTGTGGGCCAGGCCAAGCCAGGCCAAAGATCATGGCCTGACCATGGCTTTGGCCTGGCCTGAGGTACTGAAAAGCTGAAGCCGGCAGCCCAGGCCACGGCTTTGCATACTTAGTCAGCACGGTTACCAACCAGTTTGTTTCTCGGAACTCCCCTTGTGGACTACGTTGCTATCATATCAGAAGACCTGGTGAGTCGCAACATCCGTGCATCATTATAACTTACTTTCGTGTCATAGGTATATTTGTTGTTAGCAACTCATTTGCCTGTCAAGTGGCCGAGTCACCTGTGCCTCCCAACTCTCTCGCAACTCTCTCACCACACAAACCATAAAGTGGTTGAACATGAGTGTGTTTTTCGGCGCTAGGTCCAGCATGTCGAAAGCTGAAGGATCCGAGATGGGTACAAGGGGAGAGTGATTCTGTGCAAGCACAACCAAAAGTGGGACGAGTGAGCAACACTTTGACATCGGCTCGTGCTTGTCTATATTGCAAATCTTTATTTCTATGATCCGCTAATTTTCAATGTGTCTAGTATCCTAGTTTACTAAGTACTTGCTCATCACAGTGTCATGCACCCCCAATTGATATTTTTCACCACATTCTGTCCCTGCCTCATACTAGCCTCTGAATCCTGATGGTCAGCACAATCCACACAGACAACGAAGATGAACTCCATGTTGTTGTGCGCCCGGTGCGCAAAATAAAACCTACAGCTGCACTTCTCCAGCATTCAGAGAAGGCAGCCCTCCCTTCCCAAACGAAAGCAATCAACGACTTCCGTGCTGCTGAAGCTGCAAAACTTGCCACTGAATGCCAACTAGTTTCTGCTGACCAGACCGAAATTTCTCCTGCTCCTGAGAATAACAAAAGGGTATGGAGTGAAGGGATTTTTGACACTGACATTGAAAACAGTGATGATGAGCATGAAAATGCCTGTACAAATCCAAAATGTGAGTTCCTTCACATCTGTAAATGTATTTGATTTGATTTGAAAACAGAAAAACGAGTCCTTCAAGGCACTGTAACAGAAGACAGTGATGACGAGCGTGAAGACGAGCATGAAAATGCCCGTATAAATCCCAAATGTGAGTTCCTTTGCTTTTGTCAATGTATCCATTTTGCTCATTTGAAAACAGCAAAACGAGTCCGTCAAGCTGCTGTAATGGATCAAGAAGATGTCGACGAGGACAAAATTCTTGCCAATATCGATGTCCAGCCAATTACTGACCCTGGTCCCTCACAAGAGGATAAGACCCATGACCTTGATAGATTTTTTGGTAAACCTTTTGAGCGCACCGGTGCTAATGGAATAGTGAAAAAGCACCATAAATGCACAGTTTGCCTGTATGTCGTCTCACCTTTGTGTTGTCTTTATTATAAACCTTACATGTTCTACTTGCAGGGGTCACTGTATCATTGTGAACGAGCCAACTACACTACGTCAACACGCCGAAGCTCGATTTGTGGGGAAATATAGGAAATGGGCCAAGGCCAATGCCTTTACGTCGAAACTGCCTGGTGATGTTGCTGCTGAAAAAAAGAAGGTCATGCAAGCACAGCAAAGCATTGATGCGCATGTGACAGAGCGCAAGATTTTGGAATGGGTCATCCCTTACTCTGACCAGTTGTTTCGAAAAGCTGCCATTGAGTGGCTCATTGCGACAGACCAGGTATGTTAGTATCATAAACTACTACTACACTATGCTAATGATAATTATCCACAAGCCAATTCAGGCTCTCAAACATCCAAGGTTCAAGGAGATGGTGGATGTTGCCTCCCGTGCAACTCAAGGCATCAAAATCCCGGGTCGAAAGGCCACTCGAGCAGAGATCATGAGAATGTTCAAGAACCATCTAGCTCGACTAAAGAAGAAATTTAATGTAAGTACAATCCTCGACACCATCTGATATTGACTGATCCGATATACTCAGAGCGCTTCCATCAGCGGGGCTATCAATATCACATGCGATGCGTGGCAGGCGAGCAACACCGATGGATATTTTGCCGTGACAGGCCATTGGATCGAAGAAAACAATCCAGGACAGTGGGAATGCCAGAATGCATTGTTTGGATTCACAAAGGTGAATAACACGCACAATGGTAAATGCCTCAGTGGTGCGTTATTCAAGATTCTTGATCGGATTGGTGTCACGCAAAAGGTCAGTCAATTTATATGACAGCGCATCGTTGTTCTGATATCTCTTTAGCTTGGCCACATCACATGCGATAATGCCTCAAACAATGGAACTACACTAGAAGAATTTGCACGGGTGTATGAAGTGAGATACACCAAAATGTTTCCGTGGCACCAGCAAAGAATTAAGTGAGTCATTGTTGTTATTTACTTAATTAGTTCTACCACTAAACCATGGTTTTCATAGTTGCTTAGCTTACGTTATTAACCTCGCGATGCAGACCTTCCTCAGCACATACAGTAAAGCCCCCCATTACAGCCCTCATGATCCGAAAGGTCATGAACCCGACACATCGCAACACATGGATGATCGGGATGAAATTGGACTCATCCGCACTATTTGTGTCAAGGTATGTTAAAGTATCTACTATCTCTGTATCATATCTTGAACTCCTTCAGGAACGGTCATCCACACAACAAAAGGACCTCTACAGGAACATTCAGACTAAGGCAGGAGTGTCTCGGCCCACTCAACTCTTGATCGACATGAAAGTCTGGTGGTCATCAACATTTTTAATGCTTAACCACGCTGAAACAAATAAGGATGTAAGTTTGGTCCCGATATCTACTATGTACTCATTATATCTG
Organism: Suillus paluster; assembly: GCF_016628075.1. Classification (NCBI taxonomy): domain Eukaryota; kingdom Fungi; phylum Basidiomycota; class Agaricomycetes; order Boletales; family Suillaceae; genus Suillus; species Suillus paluster. The sequence goes on from NW_024537618.1 coordinate 157,098, forward strand.
AATGTTTGGTACAGCATGTTGATACATTTGTATATGAGATGGGTCGACAGGAGCGTAATTTGACAAAACGCACCAAGATTGATTTCCTACAGCTGTCGACCGCTGAATGGACTCATGTCGGACATTTTGCAGATCTTCTCTCATACGCTGACGTTGCTCAACAAGCATTTTCATCCGAAAAGGGCTCAACTTTACATCTCGCCATTCCAGCACTAGAAACCCTGCACAAGACTTGGTCTTCACGTGCTGAAAGAGCAAAATATGCTCGCTTCACACCCGCACTCACAGCCGCAACAGAGAAGGTGGATGAATATTATGAGAAGACAACAAATACACCAGCATATGTATTGGCCATGCGTGCGTGCAGATCTATAATTGAATTGATTTGTGCTAACTTTGATCATAACTTACAGTGCTTGATCCAACTGCGAAAATGTCGTACTTCAAGAAACAATGGCCTGAACATCTCCAAGATGACGTTCTTTCCTGTGCCGAGGCTGTGGTTAGTCATCTACCTTTATTTTTTTTCAATCTGATTCAAATTCATATTAAGTTCAAAGCACGTCATTCCGAGTTAAATGCAGCCATGTTGTTGTTGTCGTCACCAGAGCCTACAACTAGGAAAAGTAAAGCAGGCGCTCTGAAGAAGCTTATTTGAGAAGTTCTTAGTGACTCTGATGACGACAACTTGAGTAACACTGCTATCCCATCTGTCAGAGACCCGTCAAGACCATGGAGAGCCGAGTTCTTAAGCTATCTCGAGACTATTGAGGCTGTTCCACCTGCTGGAATGAGCACGATTCAGTGGTGGGGTGTGAGTATATCATTGCTACTCTAAAACTTGTCACTGATGTTAATGTGGCTTAAGATCAATGCACCGAGGTACCCGACATGGGCGTCACTTGCACGCGACTATCTCTCCATCATGACATCGTCTGTCTCAAGTGAACGAGCATTTTCACAAGGCGGAATCACAATCAGTAAACGACACAATCGACTCAAAGGTGATATAGTGGAAGCGCTCCAAAGTCTTAAATGCTCACTATGCAATGATCTTTTGTTTCGCAAGGCTGGGCCATCATCACTCATGGAAGAAGAACTCAATGACTCTGACACCGAAGCTGATATTTTGGAGAAGGAGGGTGATGTCGCAGACAACGAACATGGTTGGGACACATTCATTTTGGATGACGAGAACAACAGTGATGATGATATATCTGTATCTGAAATGTCAGATTACTAGCCTATATTAGTTTGCAAATGTACTTGTCGACTTTTTGCTCTGCAAGCCATGCTCAGGCCAAAGCCAAGCCGTGGCTTTGGCCTGGCTCTGGCTGACGGCCTGGCCTGAGATTTTTGAAAGCCAAAGCCGCCTCAAGCCAGGCCAAAGCCGTGGCTTTCAGGCCAAGCTGGGCCGGCACATCACTAGTCCTCTTGCTACTTACACGAGCATGCCAAACAGGTATTACACCATCATGCCATCATCTCAATCTGTTTTGTGCTCATTACAAGAGAGACTGTTTGGCTGAGGATAAGATGAAGACTAGCAGACAGCTCGTCAATCCCCACTTTCTTACTTAGTAATAGTATCAACCGAATGGTCGTGACAACGTCGTTTATCCTTTACTATGGACTCTGCAATACAGAAGGTTTGTCGCTGTCAACTTTTGGTGGCGATGATTGAACGTGCATTTTTACATTTGTTCCTTATGATTATTCTCAAATGGAAATTTTACTCGTACTTCTACATATAATTGGGATATTCACCCTATGTAACCATTGTCATAACAAGCTATCAAGCACAGCCTGGCCCTCAATCATATATCAGGACGAGATGATACAATCTTTCCTCGAGGCCCTGGTGAGTCTCCTAGTCATGGTGTTGAGGCTACAGGACGGCATAAGCAGACGCTGAGCGTAACGTCGAGCAGACCTCGTGAAGGTGTCGTATGGTTGCATGCAAAAAAGAGCGCGGACGTTGAGAATGGTGTTGTTTCGGGCTGCCAGATATTGAACTGGCTCTCCGTCCTGGATGAATTGTCTGGGATGTACTCTTTCACCTCTTTTGTGAATCATGGGAGAGCCCTAGATCCCGACGATCCTTGTTGACACCTTGAAGATAGTGCGGGTTGCTAAAGACCTACTCCGAATAATGAAAAACCCTACTCAATAACAGTTTATTTTGCCAGTTTATTTTTTTGAGTGAGCAGGACGAAATAAACTGGAATAAACTGTCAAGTAAGGTTTGATGTGCATTCGTGTTGTGGAGAGTGAAATAGGAGCCGCCGACCGACTTGCCGAGAGACTCTGCAAATGAACACTCATGGCGCGTGATACCTCAGTGCATCGACAACGACGTTGACGTCAGCACCAACGGATCAGCGAGAGAGAATCTACTACGAAACTCTTGGAAACTCTCACAGTTGTGCTTCTTGCTGAGGCGAAAGACTCCGGGGATCAGCTCATTGCTGTTTCACTTGCATTGGTGGCCTTGGACCACCGTCGACAGGACAGACGAAATGGTAGGTGCGGTAGATGAGGACCATATGACCAACAGAAGTCCGAGGATTTCTTTGACACCCTCCTTAATGTCTCGTCAGACAGGACGTTCAAAGTCTGGCTGCGGTGAGTTGTTTTTTTCATATACTTCAATTCCTGACTTAAATAATACTGCGTAGTATGGACCACAGGACTTTCTGGTATTTGCACGATCTCATCAGCGACGATCCCACGTTCTATCCATCCATGAGTGGCGGTCGACCCCAGCGCCCTATAAAATATCAACTCGCAACATTTCTATGTCGTGTAGGTGCCGAAAATGCACTGAAAACAGCGTCTGTCGTGGTGATTGCTGAAGGAACTGTTTATCTTTACACTGAACGTGTGTGCATGGCATTTCACCGCCTTCGCTCTCGATTCCTGACATGGCCTGGTCCTGTCCGACGTCAGCAGTTGTCTGATGCAATGGACGAGTGGGGTTTTCCCGGCTGTATTGGCATAGGGGATGGTAGCTATATCAGACTCCAAGACAAGCCTTTGTGGAATCCTTTTGCTTACTACTGTCGCAAGAAATTCTATGCTATAAGTTCATTTATTTTTGTACGAGAATATGCCAGCCATGTCATTAGCTTATTGTGCAGGCTATGTGTGATCACCATGCAATGTTCACGTCCTACAAGTTTGGTTGGCCAGGCTGTGTTCAAGACAGCAGGGTGTTCAGAAACTCGCACCTGTGGTGAAACAGAGGCAAATATTTCAATACCCATGAATATATCCTCGTCGACAAAGGCATTTTCAAGCTGTCATTACATGTGCAATTTGTAATATTTACTGCAGGATATCCTCTCACCAAGTTCTCTATCTGACCATTTCACGACCATGACCTTACCAACGACCCAGTCAAAGTGACCCGTCGCAAAAATTGGAATCGAAAGTTGTCCTCTCTGCGAATCTTCATTGAGCATGCATTCGGTCGACTCAAAGGTCATTTTCCCACCCTACGATGTATGCCTGGTCAGAATTTGCAGGATATGTATTGCATTCTCGAGGCTCTGATGATCGTTCACAATATTGTTGAAGGTCTTGGGGATGACCCAACAAGCATTGATGGATTTTATGGGGATGAAGACGAGAATGTAACAGGAGTCTGAGGAGAGGCAGAGGAACACCCAGACTTAGAGGGGGATGATTTATTTTGCACAGGCCTGCTACGTCGAAAAAACCTCCTTGATTATTCTTGTATGTAGGCACATTACATCATGTTGCTTCTTTCTCCCATCAGCTCGTCAAGAAGCTTCTCTCCATATGCATGAACACGTGGATTTGTATTACCAACCATCAGCATGCAGCGATCCCACTGTTTGTCGAATGCATCCTGTCGTTCACATTCTGCTTGCCTTGCTGCAGCCTCACAATGTTCAGCACGTTCCTCCTCATCCCTTTTGTCCTTCTTTTGAGCAAGCTCTATATTGTTGGCATCAAGCTGTGCTTGCCTTTTGTCTCGCTCCTCAATTCGTCCAATGACTTGCTGAAGCAGTTGTGAGGTGTCACCATCATAGGATTCCGAGCGTTTGATCCGTTTTTTCATGGGTGAGGCATCTTCATCAGATAGAGGGGTAGCTGAATGATATTCACGATGACGGATGACGCTCTCATCATTGCGAGCACTGTTTGTACATCAGCACTTGAACTTTGTATGGATTTTGTACGCACACTGCATCAATTAACTGGTAAATTTTGGACTTTGCAAACTCGTCCAACACCTTAGCGGAGAATTCACCAGAACCTCTCTTCCGTTTTTTAGCACTCAATGGCTTACACTCGGCATCTGACCCATCTTCGTCTCCATCTCCTCCACCAGTATGTTCCTCCCTTTCACGGACTGCTTTGTACTTCTCCCAGGCCTGACCATGCCAGAAATTACGAACCTGTTCAGATGTCACCCGACCCTTCAACAAATTCCCAGAGATCTGATGTACAGGTAAGTTCCATGTACGAGACACTCAACTGCCACTCACATTATTCCAGTAGTGCGCTTGGTTAACTTTAAAACTAGGCCAGCGCTCTGGCGACGTCACATACTCGACAACTTTAACTTTGTTGTCGTCAGTGAGTCCTCGTATGCTCTCTGACTTCACAGGAGTTTTGATTTTTGAGTCTTTGATTGCCTCGGGACTCAATTTTGCGATTTCGCTGTCCGAACCACCATGGTCTCGACGACCTGCAGGCCCAGACTTGCTACCTGCACCCTTGGTGCGTGTTTTCTTTTTGTTGGTGTCCGACTTGGGCTTTTTGGCCTGTGCCCGGCGGGGAGCTTTCGATGGAGGCTTCTCAACGCTAGACACGATAGCCTCCGTTGGACTTGGACCTGTGGGTAATGTTGTTGCGGGACTGTTCGATGGTAGTGGTGTGGTGTCTCCAGAGACGGCACTGGCGTGAACTTGGGTTCCATAGTGCTAATGTAGGAGTAAGTTTTGCAAATCATGCTGGGGGTTTTGCTGATCTGCGATGCGACTAGGACTCGGAGAAAAATTTGCATAAAGATCTTCGAGATAGCCACCCGGTGTGCTGGTGGTGAGTAGGGATGAAATTGGTGGGAGGGTATAGTTTTGTGAGTGTTGGTGCTGATCTCGATGCTTGCGCGGAGAACGACGCATCCCAGTTATCGGGTCAACAGCATAGTTGAGTTCAGCGGGTGCAGAGAGCTGATCGGAAAAATCGGGGGTTTGCAAAAGAGAGATGTGGTCCCATGAAGCAAGCTCGAGTGCGAGCTTCTGTTGTCCGTCTTCGCTCCAGTAGTCACTCATACTCGATGCTGGTATACTTTTGCTCCTCATCAATCGTACTTCAGCTGCTCGGCATCACAATCACTCTCAGTTCACTCCGACAACTTCGCGTATGAAATAAACTGGCAAATAAACTGCCACTCAATAACGCTGTCAGTTTATTTCCCACCGCTTATCGTTTGAGCAGCAAATAAACTGGTGAAATAAACTGTTATTGAGTAGGGTTAAAGTAAGGTCTTCTCGATATTCCCATTTTTCTTCTGCTGATCTTCTGCTGACAACAGTGGCAACTTTCATCCGGAACTCCGTGACATCGTGCGTTCACCGGCTAACATCGATGGCTTCAAACTAAATATTTGACTCGTAAGCCATCGACTCTATCGAGGTATCTCACCCCTAGGTTTTTATACATCACAATGCTTCGAAACATGGCGTCGATTGTCGATGCGCACTATCAGGTATTATCATACGTTCACCGCTAGGGAGGGAAGATACCACGGACATTTGGCTTCAAGGAAGAGCCAGAGTTTTATGAATAATGTTGTACGTCCGGAATGTTTGCGATCGTTCCGCGGCGCACGATCGAACATGTTCAGGACGTATTAATCCTCGAAAGTGGACCAACCTGGCCAGTTCGGAACACTCAAAGTATTCATTTATGAGTGGCCAATCTCCAGTGACTTGCTCACACATCGGACTAGAAAACCGACGGATTACCGTGATGATGAAGGAAACATTGTGTCTGCTATAACAGTTAGAAAAAAGAACTTTCTTTCTACAGACACCACCGCTAAAAATTACTTGGTTGTATTTGTTGTGTAAAAACAGAGCGGGGCGACAGAGCGGCCAGATGATGATCGGATCTGCCGCGTCTGCAGAACTAGCCGGTGACCGCGGAGGGGAGAAAGGCACAGGAGGACACGACCCGATGGAAAGACAAAGAAAAGCAGGTCTATTGAAATATGCTGATCCTGATACGAAGAGGACACAGTAGAGAGCGGCTAGGATAGGAATGGTGGGCAGGGCGATAGAATTCTACAACAGTGAGCTACATTACCTGCGCGTTCCACACAGCGAGAGATGGTCGGGTGTTTCATCTCGTCTAGCATGTTCCAGTAAAAGATTCGGCAAAACATGCGATGTCTCTCACGGCATCGTACCCGGCAGCCTTCGAGTCGACAGGGATGCTGCTGCCCATGACTGATCGGCACTAGATCGACACTACGGTCAACGACAAACTTTTGTTGTGCACTGGATGATTAGCGCTTACGCCCGCCGATCAGTCCCTTTATGGCACAAAATTAAAGAGGCTGTCGTGTCCACTGTGATACTCTGGAGATGCACATACTTAGCCTTCAATCAAGACGGACGCAGCAAAAATGTTACCACACATGTGATCTAGCGTGTTCTGCCCCCTCCGTTGCAATCGCAACTTCCGGAGATGACGGCGTTGTCCAGTTCCCAATAATATCAGGAATTTGTTTCGGGCACCAGTACTTGTGACTACAAATGCCGATCCGAAGAATCATTTTAATTTTGAGTGTGACGAGAGCGAGCGTCCAATAGGCTACTTGTAGACTCTGCGTGCGATCGCAGGCCGTTCTGGCCCATCATCTGGCAGGATGTACGGCAGAGCAGCGCAATTAGCCTCCCACGAGGATTGAATGCTATCGCCGAAGATGGACAACGTACTGCTGACTCACTGAGTAATACCAAGTGACATGGGACTACAGATCTGTTGATCAGAATCCGAAGCCTGGATTGAAAATTTTCACCTTTGAATGTTTCGTAACCGTACACTGGCCTGATCAACAGAGAATGCATAAAAGCAAGGCAAAAAAGACGAACCAGTATCCTCTCAAGCATCCTATCATCTCCACCCACCGAGCTCAGTAGACCATTCTCAATCAGCTTTTATCACCTAAAATGATCGCCAGTATTCTCGCTCTCCTTCCGTTTGCCCTCTTTGCTGTTGCTCAGAGCAGCCAGTGTGACACTGGTACCATTCAGTGCTGCGAGAGCTCTACCAGCGTGAGTTCTGAATTTTGCAAGACCTGCAATGAAGTTCTCATTAAAAAAACTTGTAGTATTCAACGGCTCAGGGGATGTACCCTCTGTACGGCATCGCCAACGTTGCTGCAGCGGTGGACGCTGTTGTGGGTCTCACATGCTCCGGCGTCACCGTCGTCGGCACTTCAAGTGGCTGTGTCGCCAACCAGCAGCCACTGTGCTGCGAGGACAACAGCTACGTGAGTGCCAAATGTTCCACGATTTTAGATCTCAACTAACGTACCCTCTCCAGAATGGTGTCATCAGCCTTGGCTGCACTCCTATCAATGTCAACGCTTGAACGGATTATGGCGTGAGGATGCAGGTGCTCTCTGAGACAGTAATACCATACTTTGAACGTTATTCTTGTCAATGCGTTGCCTGCTATGCACTCGTCAGTAAAAGTACCATGATACCTATCTATTTACCAATGAAAGTTATTCTCTTACCTTATGACCGAAAAGAGCGTGTGCAGGCTTCCTACTTGGATGATTGTGGCCACTATGGCGCTAGATCTGTTCAACTATTCTTCACATGCAAAACTCACACGCACAGACGCCACACACACACAAACGAGACGCACACACATAATCACTCCGTCGCATACACACTCTCGTACCGTAGAAAAATTAGTACTGCACTATTAGATCTGACATGATTCGATAATCAATTTATATTGTAGACAAGGCTGCTGATGAAGGGTTCTATAAACGAATCTTTTAAGGCCCGGCTGGTAGACGAGATGGAGCGATGAGAAGTGAGTAGGTCTCGGAGTGAAACGCACTGAGAGTCGCCAGCATTGGCAGCAAAGCCTCGAATCTTTTTAAGGCCTGGCCGGTGGACGAGGCGGAGTGATGAGAAGTGAGTAGGTCTCGGAGTGATGATCAATTTATATTGCAGACAAGGCTGCTAATGAAGGGTTCTATAAGCGCCAATCAAGTAGAGTCCAAGGGCAAAAAAAACGCACCGAAGCCGCCAGCATTGGCAGCAAAGCCTCGGCTGGTGGACGAGAGCGAGAAAAGAAGACGGAAAGCTGCCAGTATTGGTGTCAAAAAGATGTTCGCGCTGGGTGGATCCTTGATGTAAGTGTCGATGAGAAGGGCCATCCAGGCTATACTGTTAAAATTAAGCATAATACTCACTGATTAGAAACGGTATGGTTTTGTAAGTTTGTTTGTAAACCATCAATCCCCTACAATTAAGCTTAATGGCTTCTGACTCCTTTGGTGATTAGCTTGATGGCTTCTGATTCCTTTGGTGATTCTCAGGCTTCCAAGAATAGCACTACCACCGGAAAAATCACCCAATTGGGATATTCCAATAATCTCACTATTCCCACATACCTCCCTGGCTCTACTGCTGCACCAGAGCTTTCCCCTTGCTCACTCATGTATATAAGTAGTAGAATGGCATGTACATACATAAAATGATACAATAGACCGCTTTTTTCATTGTCTGAGAGCTTGTACAGCAGTCTACAGTGCTGACTACAATATGTGCATCCCAGGACTAAAACATATTTGATATTTTGCCCCTTTAGCAGGGAAGCAATTCTGACTGTATATATCATATATTATAGTGTTAATGAATATATTACACCGCTTATTTGAGCCTCTGAAGTGTCCTACATCAGTAGATATGTTAAATTCATGAATACCTCTCAAAGAACATAAACCAGTTCGCATTTTTTAGTGTTTAGGTATATAGACTGGTGAATATTATTTCTAACATCTCTTCACTAGTATATACAATATATCAAGAGTATATGTCAGTAGGATCAGTCCCTGGTTTGTGAATGGCAGCATCTCACAATGCTGAAAATTTTCAGACATGGTCATGATCCCAGTGGCGTAGATGGTACATCACAGGGCAAATGTGTGGTTCTATGTCCAGCATGTCTGCAGCTGGGGAAGAATCTACCTGATGGTTGGCAAACTGCCATGAAAGCAAAACAGTATGTAGTCCTACATAAATTAATCACAGTGAGAGGCTGATGTCATTAGGTGGTTGTATGCAGTATTTTTAGCAATTGACACAAACTTTCAGTTGAAGAGACAGAATGTGTCAAGTGATCAAGCAGACCCTAGCCTTTCAAAAGGCTGGGCATACTTCATTGAGGAGAAGGACTACAAGGCCTTCCTGGCTGAACATCTCAATGATGCACAGGAGGTATGTGACCCATTGATTAGTAACTTGATGTCTACTCACACTGTCTTACAGAAAAGCATGTGTTCAAGTCACAACACTGTCAATATGGCAGATACAAAACAGTCGCAAGGGCTTGCTGCTACAGGCGTTGGCACAGTAGACTGTGCCCATCATAATTTTAAATGGCTGAATGGAGTTGGGGATTTGCAGAAAGGCAAGAAGTAAGTTATGGTCCCACTGTGCTCATATGTGCCATGTCTTATCATGCACTTAACAGGTATATCAACATGGATTATTTGTTTTTCTCAACTTTGCGTGGTACACAGCTCAAGATGCTTAATGTATCATATGATATTGCATGCCAATGGCACAAAAACCTCTGGCCTGCATGAAGTCCTTCCCTCAATCCCTCGGCTTAGACTATCTTACAAAGGTTATATGCTTCTTCATACCAAAATTCCACCTCCCCGCTGTGGGTACAACAAGTGCAGCGGAGAGAAATCAATCTACTACACAGTTGGGTCTTTGCTGCCTACTGCCTCACTTGAGAGCAAGCACGTTTGACCCTAAAGGGGATTGCTACTGGGGAGTACTAGTCCCTGTCTAAATGACCCTAATCAACCCTCCTGCAGGTAGGATGAGGATCCACAAAAATGCGGAACAAGCAGAACAAGCAGAACAAGCGGAACAAGCAGAACTCACACGGAACAAGCAGAACCCGAGCAGAACTCAAGCGGAATGGAAAGGAATGAAACGGAACTCAAATGGATAAAGCACGGAACGTACTGATTCGTCGGAACTCGCAGGCGAAGTCGAAGGAAGTATATCACAAGGTTAGATTGATAGTGGGCATAAGTCAAAGCGATCCTCTAGTAAGGTGAAGGAAAAGTGGGAAGGTAAAAGATGGGATTCGATAAAAATACCCCCAAGCCCTGAGTACCACTACTTAAAGGGAAGATTATTTTTAAGGAACACTGAGGTACAGGTAGTAAGTCTCTCAGGAAGCGGAAGTGAAGGCAGGCAGTGTACATGGGCGCAATACTCCAGAATAGGGGTCCGTGCCATAAGGGCATGTGTCAGTTTGATCCGGATAACGTTAGGAACAGCAGGAAGAGGGATACAGCGTACCAATGGACCTGGAAGGATGGGGGCAGGACATGCGAAGGTTGTCCGACGATGCGCGGGAATATCGGATAGTGCGGGCGAGTTCTGAAGGATGTGTGGGAATGCAGAACCCATCGGACGATGCGTGGGAAATGCGGAATGTGCGGAATATGCGGAACTGATGTGAGATGATGCGGAAAGGACGGGGTTTTACACCTACAGTGGGGGAATTCCCCACACCGCGCATGTTGGAAAATATCAGACAGTCTTCTTGTTTAACTTCATGTGGTTTGTCGGCCGAATGGATGGTGAGGCTCCAGAGAGAGGCTGGTCAAATATCAACCCCATGGCCTTGAGTACAAAGGCAATGGGTCCTGGCTGTCGCTGTGACACACTAGATGACCACTTCGGAGACTGGAACTGGAAAAAGACTGTTGGGTTGGGCACATCTCTCCTCCACAAGATGAGGGGTGCTCTTACTGAGAAGGCTGCACATGAAGTTGCATTTGAGGAATTCAATGTTGCTATAACTCCTCAGCATTGCTCTGCATGGTTGGCAGAAATGAAGACTTGGGAAGAGAATCCAAATGACACCTCAATCCCTAATCCACTCGAGGCAAAAGCTATGGGTGAGTATTTTCTGTTATTCTACAGAGATCTTGGACTAACAATTTTGTTTAGCTATAACACAAGCGGGAGTACAACTATAGCTCGTGGAGCTAGAGGCTGAGGAGCTTTGGTGAGGTATAGACTCCTCTTTGCACCCAGAAATTTCACCCAGCATGCTCATTGCTTCTGGGATGGACCTTGAAGAGGAACAGTAAGTAATTGCCCTCTGATAGTCATAAATAAGCTGACAGAGTTTGAAGGTGCCGTTTGGGCAATACTGTCGAGTCAATGGGTCAACATGCTACTGACACGCAGAAAGGCAACCTCATGCGAATGCGGAACTTGCTCCGTCATTGGATCAATATGTGGTGTTGCGCGCAGGTCCTTTACATCCCAGCCGTTCAAAGTCTTATTGATCATGCAGCTGCATGCAAGAGCCATGAGAATACTGAATGTATGCAGCTATGGCTACCTTCACAGCTGAAGACTAAGCCATGCGATCCACACCTATGAGACGACGAATGGGAATTGCGCTATGCACAGGCCTACAATGCACTGGAAGAACTTCGGCAGTGCCTGCGGATTCATTGCTCACTCCTAACATTCAAAAGAGAATGGATGTGTGGCCAGGGTGCAAACACTTGAGGTCAGAACACTCTTGCTTGTGTCCACCGAAGGTGCACTGCCTAGGTGAAACAATACAGGTTGGTGTGGACAGCACTCAAGGCCCTAGCTACGATTATGAAGAAGAAAGATTGGCAGGGCAGGTTGCAAGAACTGGCAGACGATCACATCAAGCCCCTCGTGGATCCGTTTGCTACTGGCGAAGGGAGATGTCACATATCGTGGATTTGGATGATGGATGGTATTGATCATGGCAATGAAGGTGACAATGACAGTAAGCACTTGTCGTGATCTATATTTTGTGAGCTGACATGCTACAAGGTGTATGAATTGAGTGGTGCAAAAGTCGTGCAAGGGCACTGCGATGGTTGGAAGAGGTGAAATTACTGAGGGAAGAGATGCACAGGGTGCTGCAATTTTTTGCCTGGCAGGGAGCATAGTGGAAGGACAGGGAAATGGGCATATTGGGGAGTGTGCTGCTGATGTAGCAGGTTTGTGAGCTTATGCTGCCCAACAGGCTAACATCCGTCGCAGGCTTGCTAGCCATTTTCGTGTCCTATGGGCACCTTTTCTTTTACCAGAAGATCTCATTGATGCACCACCTCAATTGGCCAAGCACTTGTTACTGGACCTCTTGATTCCCAACATTCCCTAACCTGCACTGTGCCTGATCACTGTTCCTAGTAGTACTGTACATTGTGTTTATAAAATCTCATCCATCACCAGCTTTCATTTGATGTTCAAGTTAAGTTACCAATGACTAGGCTGGAAAATTGACTGAAATACAAATGACCGAACTACTGGTACTGTAATTGGCTGAGCTATGGACTGTGGGTCTGCTACTTAGCATGTTGTAATGCATTGAAAAACCGGCTAAGGAGAATACTAGATGCATAATAACTACAGGGACTGGTGTGCGAGAAGATGCACAAAAGAAGATCGGGGGCCTCTCACCTGTTGCCCCAGATTTTATCAACATTGTCCTACGTGACGCAGAGTTTTGGCCTGCCATCGAACAAGGCATCAAGGTCATGAAGCCGATTGTTGACCTTATTGGAGATGAGGAGTCCTGTTGTGGGTTTTGGTTGCTACTGCAATATCAGCGCAACTGCAGCCAATTCAAGTGCATTTGACTTTATAGGGGAAGCAGTGCAATGCAAACCATGAACAACAAGTTGTACTGTCCAACCTAATAGTTGATGTCAATGCCAATGCCAATGCAAACTCGGCCGAGCGAATGTTGAGCAAAGAGTGAGTGAAACTGAGCAAAGTGGAGAGGCCCTGAGTGGACCTGAGTGATGAATGAGTGGGATAGAGGAGGTGTGTGCATAGTACAATGAGCGAACATTTCAGAGAGTTGGCCAACAACTCAATGAGAAATCACACAAGAAATCATTCCAAGTGAGAATTTTGCTCCAGAAACTACTAAGAACATGGGTGGAATATATAGTAAATGAGACTAAGCGATGAAGGGGAACTTTGGGTTGCTTAAGATGCCTCATGGATTGCTAAATACTTGTTTCTCTGTGTCCATGTAATAAGGTGTGAGGTGGGGCGATAAAAGGCTGATAAGCGGTCCGATTATGTGAATGGGGATGGAAAGCAATCAAAGTAAGAGATATACATACCAGTAGACGACAGGCCAATGACATGAGATGATGGACAGTGACTGATTGCATGTGTGGATGATGTCTGACTTGGATCGATCATGACCAACTTGGCCGATCATCAGCCAATGTTGATGTGGAGTGGCAGCGTGTGAAAGTGGGTCGGAGAGGATCAGAAAGATAGGGGATACTAGCTTAGTAGTGATCGGCTTCCTACACCATGAATCATCACTCACTTCATGCATGCTTGGGCTAATTCAGCTTGCGAAAACAATCTCTCAATTGCCAATTGAAGATGGAGATGATACCAATTTCTGGCGACATGCAAAAGCTGTCTTCAACCGTTGTTTTTTCACAATGAACACAAAAACTCACAGTCTCGCACTATTCTTACACCCAATGTGCCATAAACTCACAATTTTGCAAGCAGCAAATGGGTGTGCATTCAAGTTCATGGTGGAGGTAGCTCTCAACATTGCCAAACAATGGTGATGGAGCAAACAGCTCGCAAAAATGCTCGTCGCTGACTTGAAAGAGTATCACAAATGCTCTGGAGTATTTTCTGGAGGGCAAGCTGATGCACTTGATTGGTTGGAAACCCTCCCAGTCAGTGCCGAGCGCTGTCCATTGAAGGTGTTTGCAATCATAATCCACTTGATTGTACCTCATGCTGCCAATGTCAAGCATTATTTCTCAGGTCTGGGCAGGGTACAATCTGTGAAGCGCTGTAACCTATCAGTTCAGACTTTTGAAACTCTTAGCAAACTCCAAGCAAGCTATGCAAATTTCTTGCACAAGGTGGATCATGAAGCCAGCAAGCCAACATGTCACAAACATGCCCATATGCACACTCAACCAGAGCATGGACTTGACATAGCCTTAGCAAACGAACTTCAAAGATCTTTCGCATGGGTGCCTCCACTCACTGGTGACTCTCACAACTCAGACAATAAATTTCTTGCAGGTCTGGAGTCAATAATGGATGAGGAGCTGCTCGAAGAATTTAGCAGGTTCAAAAATGAGATGCTGGATTCACGCCATGGCTTGCAAGAACTTGAAGGTACTTGCGAAGTCCCAGATATTTTTGAGGAAGGTGTTATTGATTAGAACAAGCTGGAGAAGGTTGATAAAAGAATCACACCTGCAGGATTTATCGAAGAGATTGATGTGGTTGGCTGTGGGTCACAAGGCATGGAGGCAGTCTGGAACATCAACACACTGTTGTTGTTGGAGGGTGTAGCATCCATGCAATAGCTAGATCATTTTTACCGTCATCTTGAACCACTCTAGAAACACACAAAAACATGCAAAACATTTCTGCCTATTTCTGTTTATTTGCCAATTGCCATTCTGCTGTTTTTTTTTGGCAGAACTCGCCCTGAAATATTTCTGCCCCTGACACTACATGGGAGTGGTGGTGGGCAATGCCCACCAGTAAAGCGTGACACTTATATAAGCCAAAAACCCCTAAATGGTACATTTTCTTGAAACCAAGTGCAATACTTGACAGCAAAGCAGTTATTGTGCATTGTATTGTGGTAAAAACTAGTGTAGACTACACTAAAGTATCCTATGTGTAGTACTGAATTATGTGATCAAGTAAATATAGGTTATATGCAATGTTTGCTAGGGAGCATATTAATATTACACCTAAGTGTCATCATTTGTGTCATCAAGATCATTGTCGTGAGTCACCAATTTACCTCATAAATGTGCTGAGTGACGAGCCAAAAGCTTCCTGAGCAGCTCAAGGCACTGTGACTGTGTGATTTGAGTGGAATATGCTTCTCTGCTCCTAGATGGCAATAAACCTTGATCTGATCCTTGAGAGCTGGATCAAGCAAGTGTGTGAGTTGGTTTTGATCAAGCACCAGCACAACACCTGAGGAATAGGCTTCCTTGGCAGAATTACAAGCAGCAGAATCAAGCTTATGCTAAATCAATGCACAGTGTGATCTTCCTGTGATGCAGCTAGGCATGACTTGAGGACCTTGACCTTTGCAGAGATATTTTGGGGAAGTGAGGCAGCGCGTCGCACATCATCCCTTCTACATTAGCGCCAAAGCTGTAAGTCACATTTTTGGAAAATCGCAATTGTGGCTGACCTTTTACCATTTACAGGGGCCGTTTTCATCCGAGACCTCTATGTACCACACCTGTTGTCATTTACATTCGCACACAGCAAATAATATTTTCATTTCCCCCCAGCCAACAATAATTTCAGAATAGATTTTTTGTTTTGTGCCATTGGGGTCTAAAACCAACCATTACTGAGGCTGAAATTTGCTCACAAACGTGAAATTGCAGTCTTGTTTAGAATATTGATCTGTGACATTTTGCCCACGAACACTTAATGCGAAAGTCCATACTTTGGTACATAGGATCAAGTTTCACTTTTCTGTGTGTATGCAGCGTGGGTCAGCTTATATAAGCATCACACTTTGCCAGCGGGCGTTGCCCACCACCAATGGGAGAGCTGCCGCAGGGTGATTCAGTCTACAGTTGCGGACAAGCAAAGTCCGCAAATTTTGTAGGGCCTGCAGGTGAATTTTTCAGGCCAAACCAAGGCCAGATCCAAACTCAGGCAGTGAAAATACAACTAAAAACACTGCTCCGAAATTTTTCCCATGACATTTTTGGCATGCCAAATTTTTTGACTTCTCATATGATATTTTGTTGATGACATGACAATAAAACTATGACAGGACTGCTTCGATTGCCATCATTGCACGCTGTGAAACCTGACGGTGCTGTCTCTGTTTGCACACAGCCCATTCTGCTGCTTTCCTGGTCAAACCTATTCTGTATGCACTCATAAAACGGTATGATCTGTTGATAAACTGCCAGATAACCTCGACTGGACAGGAATCAAGGATTTCCCGCGCCACTTTCTTGGCCGTTGCAAAGCTCGGTTTTGATACCTCGCGGTAACGGTACTTGCACCAGCCCCAGTACTGCCTCAACAGTTAAGGCTATGAGTCAACTTTGGATATATGGACCACTTACCATCTCGATCGGATTCAGTTCACAATGAAACTTCGGCAGAAAAACACACTCATGACCCTTGCTTCTAATCAACTCCTCGAGCATTGATGTCTGACACGAGAAATCATCTTGTTGACTGAGGAGTCATGCCATACAGCAACTTTTGTTATCGATTGGACAGACAGGAGAGCACTTCACACGCAAGCCTTGGACATTAAATCCACGCTCCTCAAGAACAGTTTTCAGGCCCTTTGGTTCGTCTTTTGCATTAGTCATCCTTTGCACAAGTCCGCACTTCGAGATATCAGGATTATTTAGAGGGATGACCGTGTCACATTGCTGACACTGCTTGCCACCATCAAATTTATTCATGTTGAATGCTTTGAGAGCATCAGGAGGAAGAGTTGCGTGGGCTGACGAGTTATCAAAAATGAAGAGAGCTTGGCAATCTGGGCCGCTGACTTCCTCGTGGATTTCAATTGCCAATTTGATCTGTTCGAGCAGGTTGTCGTGTGTCCACCAAGGGTCACCGTCGGCACCAGGATAAATGATTTTTTGGGCGTCTTTTAGGATTGTGCCGTCAGAATCTTGCAAGATGAGCCAGCCATCTTCCTCATTGACAAAATCAGACACGTGAATCAGATGTCCACGTCCCTTCTTGTGTAGAGGTTGCTCGTCAGGCTTTAACCTTGTAACAGAAAAATGAGCTGCAGTATCACCACGACTGTCACAGAAGGCTCACCAAGCATTTCGAGCATTATCATTGGCAGTGAAAACAACATTCGTCGTGCCAGTATGGCTTGATCTGACGTTCTCCTTGATTCAGTGTTGGATCAACTCTCGTCAACTCTCGTCCTTCAAATCGAACCATCCGTTCCTCGAACTTTGCCATTGCAGGCAGGTAAACCTCCTGTCGATACTTCACAACATCTTCTCGCTTGTGACCATCCATGTAAACGCCTTTTCTTATCACAGTTTTCCGCCACCCAAGCTTTATCAACCACCGCCGAGCTGTGCGTTCGCTAATTGGGTGCTTGGGAACAATACCCAGTTCAGGAAAGATTGTTGTCGTGACTGCACTTTGCAGAGCTCACGGTGTTACAGTTCCTGTCGGCAAATTTGATAGCCACGTTCATGCACAATTCTGCACTGATTCATCATGCAAGAAGGATCGAGCATTCTTGCTACCACCTCGCCTTTCAACAGGGAGCTGTTCGAATATTTGGTAGTGACAGGCCAGTGCACGGACTCGACGTGCAAACCAGTTGCCATTCCCATCATGCCACTGACAAGCAATCTCTAAACTGGCACCAATATGGGAGGCACCTTTGAGACGAAGAGTAGCGAAGTTGGATAGAATCAGAAGCTGATTGATATGGGAAAGGGGTAAAACTTTCTGCCCAGCTCGAAGATCATTCTGGATTTGAACACGAAGTGTTTTCCAGTCACGGATTTCAGTATTGGATGCGAGTGTGCCGTCAAGCTCTCGTTCCCACTCCTCTGCATCGCCCTCGCCTGAGATATCTTCTGGATCGGTGTTCTCATTTGTTGTGTTGTCCTGCACAGCATTAGTCTCGTCTGAATCACTAGCCTCTCGATCATCGACAAAAGTTGGATCTGACATCATCGAAACACTTCGTGCATGAGGCAGGATTATTGAAGGGCTCGACTCAGATGCCCCTGCCTCCGGCTCTGCTGGTTCATCTGATGAGTCAGAGAGTGCCCCAGGAGCAATAGAGCCTCGTGTTTGCTGAAATCCGAATGAACTGAGTGATGCCTGGCCCCTCCAACTTTTCTGATAGTGCTGCTGTGTCCGCTTGGACTTGCTCATGACATCAGGGCCCTTAGCATAGGTTGCAGGTCGTGCTTCAGGGGGGTGAGTTGTATCATACTGTATGGTATTTTTTGTTGCTTTTGCACTCACGCTTGCGCTTCGCTGCAGCTTTTTGCATCTTCCTCTGCAGCCTTTCAGGAATCCAGTCACAATCCTTCCCATCTTCCCTTTCTGCCATCTCTACAAGCTTCTTCCCAAATTCTTCGTCATTCAATACATCCAGTTCAACCTCTTCATCGACGTCTGATTCATCCGAGTCCGTTGATCCATGGTCAACATATTCTTGCTTGAAGTTGATCTTTAATCCATCAAAAACCACTGTAAGTGTCTCGTCCTCCAAATCAGACTGCCAGCCTGATTCTGTTTGATAAGGACTTGATTCTCGGGTTGAGCCTGGTGCTGAATCCAACACAGATGCAGGAGAAACACTATGTGATACTTGATGTCAAAGACCGGTGATGTTTCGTGCTTTTTTTCTGGGACGGCCGCGAGCCATGATGAGTTCAATTGTCAATTGTACAGGTTTTTTTGTGCCGTTCTTTGACGGACTCATGTTTTTCTGATTATTGATTCAGAGACAACTCAGCGAAAGCAATCGATTGCACATTTTTCAATATTTTTAGCGATTTTTTAGGGGGTGCGCCAAATTTTGGACCCTGGAAATGTCAACATGGCAGCTATGAGAAATCGGCTCGTGCAAATGTATTCTAGATGTCCATTAGTCTATGAAATCACTGTTTCCAACACTTTCCGTTAAGTTGTGCGTCCCAGAAAATTCAGTCCGTAAATTTGCGGACTTTGCTTGTCCGCAACTGTAGATCCCGACGATCCTTGTTGACACCTTGAAGATAGTGCGGGTTGCTAAGGACCTACTTCGAATAACGAAAGCAAGGTCTTCTCGATATCTCTGCCGACAACAGTGGCAACTTTCATCCGGAACTCCGTGACATCGTGCGTTCACCGGCTAACATCGATGGCTTCAAACCAAATACTTGACTCGTAAGCTATCGACCCTATCGAGGCATCTCACCCCTGGGTTTTGATACATCGCAATGCTTCGAAACATGGCGTCGATTGTCGATGCGCACTATCAGGTGTTATAACCCATTCACCGCTAGGGAGTGGAGATACCACGGACATTTGGCTTAAAGGAAGAGCCAGAACTTAGAAGTTTATGAATAACGTTGTACTTCCGAAATGTTTGCGATCGTTTCGCGGCGCACGATCGAACACGCGCAGGACGTATTGATCTTCGAAAGTGGTCCAACCTGGCCAGTTCGGGATACCAAAAGTATTCATTTATGAGTGGCCAATCTCCAGTGACTTGCTCGCACATCGGACTAGAAAACCGACAGATTACCGTGATGATGAAGGAAACATTGTGTATGCTATAAACAAACATGTATTAGAAATATCGCCGCGATATCATGTTGTACATCACCGCGGTATCCCCCAGCTAGAAAAAAAAAGAACTTTCTTTCTACAGACACCACCGCTAAAAATTACTTGGTTGTATTTGTTGTGTAAACACAGAGCGGGGCGACAGAGTGGCCAGTTGATGATCGGATCTGCCGCGTCTGCAAAACTAGCCGGTGACCGCGGAGGGGAGAAAGGCACAGGAAGACACAACCCGATGGAAAGACAAAGAAAAGCAGGTCTATTGAAATATGCTGATCCTGATACGAAGAGGACACAGTAGAGAGCGGCTAGGATAGGAATGGTGGGCAGGGCGACAGAATTCTACAACAGTGAGCTACATTACCTGCGCGTTCCACACAGCGAGGGATGGTCGGGTGTTTCATCTTGTCTAGCATGTTCCAGTAAAAGATTCGGCAAAACGTGCGATGTCTCCCACGGCATCGTACCCCGCAGCCTTCGAGGTGGACAGGGATGCTGCTGCCCATGACTGATCGGCACTAGATCGACGCTACGGTCAACGAGAAACTTGTGTTGTCCGCTGGCATGATTAGCGCTTACGCCCGCCAATCAGTCCCTTTATGGCACGAAATTAAAGAGGCTGTCGTGTCCACTGTGATACTCTGGAGATGTACATACTTAGTCTTCACTCAAAACGGACGCAGCAAAAATGTTACCACACTTGTGATCTAGCGCGTTCTGCTCCCTCTGTTGCAATCGCAACTTCCGGAGATGAGGGTATTGTCCAGTTCCCAATAATATCAGGAATTTGTTTCGGGCCCCATCAGTACTTGCGACTACAAATGCCGACCCGAAGAATCATTTTAAATTTTTGAGTGACGAGAGCGGGCGTCCAATAGGCTACTTGTAGACTCTGCGTGCGATCGCAGGCCGTTCTGGCCCATCATCTGGCAGGATGTACGGCAGAGCAGCGTAATTAGCCTCCTACGAGGATTGAATGCTATCGCCGAAGATGGACAACGTACTGGTGATTCACTGAGTAATACCAAGTGGCATGGGACTACAGATCTGTTGATCAGAATCCGAAGCCGGGATTGAAAATTTTCACCTTTGAATGTTTCGTAACCGTACAGCCTGATCAACAGAGAATGCATAAAAGCAAGGCAAAAAAAGACGAACCAGCATCCTCTCAAGCATCCTATCATCTCCACCCACCGAGCTCAGTAGACCATTCTCAATCAACTTTTATCACCTAAAATGATCGCCAGTATTCTCGCTCTCCTTCCGTTTGCCCTCTTTGCTGCTGCTCAGAGCAGCCAGTGTGACACTGGTACCATTCAGTGCTGCGAGAGCTCTACCAGCGTGAGTTCAGAATTTTGCAAGACCTGCAATGAAGTTCTCATTTTTTTTTAAAAAAACTTGTAGTATTCAACGGCTCAGTGGATGTACCCTGAGTACGGCATCGTCGACGTTGCTGCAGCGGTGGACGCTGTTGTGGGTCTCACATGCTCCGGCGTCACCGTCGTTGGCACTTCCAGTGGCTGTGAAGCTAACCAGCAGCCACTGTGCTGCGAGGACAACAGCTACGTGAGTGCCAAATGTTCCACGGTTTTAGATCTCAACTAACGTACCCTCTCCAGAATGGTGTCGTCAGCCTTGGCTGCACTCCTATCAATGTCAACGCTTGAACGGATTATGGCGTGAGGATGCAGGTGCTCTCTGAGACAGTAATACCATACTTTGAACGTTATTCTTGTCAGTGCGTTGCCTGCTATGCACTAGTCAGTAAAAGTACCATGATACCTATCTGTTTACCAATGTAACTTATCGCTGTTCTCTTACCTCATGACCGAAAAGAGCGTGTGTACACAGGCTTCTAACTTGGATGCTTGTAGCCAGACATTGTGGCCACAGCCGCAACTACTGATACACAAATTCAATCAACCATGTGGTGATCAAAGCTGTTAGAATCGGACATGAATTGCGAGGATGCCAAGAATCAGAAATGTGTGCGCACTCGCATGATGTGACTTTCGGAAGGTGGAAGTTAGATGCATGTCTGCTTTTATGATACGCAGAGTACTGCCAAGTACACGTACGCCGTACGTGTAACGTGCACGATCCACTGAGCGACAGAGCCGGAAGTACCTGATACTTGAACTCAAGTCAATTGTGATTCCTGCAGCTGCTTCATGCATGGAAATACCTTAAATATTTCAGTTAATGAAGACGTGTTTTAAAGTCCCCAACTTCACTAGTTGAGTAACAGCTGTGGTGTATGTTGAACAAGTTGGCTTCAAGTGGAACAGTCTCGGACTGAGTATATAAAAAGAATTCATACTCCGGAGCGGTCGACCACCCATGACTTGTAATAACTTGGTAAGTAGCAACTTACTTATGGAAATATCAATATAGGAAATATAACTGACTTAGTACGTGCATGCAGGTCTATTCGCAATAACTGTTTCAAGAACTTTCCTTTACAGATTCTGGAGTTCTCTCAAATATTCCAACCCTATCCCAGCTTGCATCTGCGCCTTTCGCTCATCTCTTGCGAATGTAGAAGCAATGTCGGTTTCTCTGACATACTCGAATGCGATTTCCTTCCAGCAGACGAGGACATCGGTCTCGACTCCCACGGCCCATGCAGACTGACGGATGGATACTAGGAAGACACAAGGCAGCACCGAGGCACCGGCCGGTGATGGCTAGTCTCCCCAAGCCAGACCTTGAACAACGGAAGACAGTCGTTCCTTCTTTTTCAAGAGGTGATGGCAGCGAGGGTGAGATGGACTTCACAGCATCGACACTGTTACATCTAAAACCTTCCTAAAATATAAAATTGTCACTCGCACATCACAGACGTCCCGCCCCACCCACGCAGTCCACTGCCACCATCAGCACGCAGAGTGATATATCCATGCACAATGCGCCACATGCCGAGTCTGACACCAGTCTTGCAGATTGGGCGTAGCTGATGTGATGCGCTCGAAAATGCGTCATAGCTGATGCGCATGATGCATTCAATAGGTTCCATATGGCTGCATGATAAACTGCCATCTCGCCTTCCCGGGCATCCCCAGCTCTATTTGTACCCTGTTGTATGGGCATCAAATCTTACCTCTATGGAACAATTGATGGTCTGTGTCCTCTCGGTTTTGATTTCATTCATCCTAATGATAATGACGGATGTTTACATTGCTGTACAGTAGTCTTGACTTCTACTTTACGCTCCTCTGCTGTCAGGTATGACGGTGCTTGGCAGGTGCAAGGGCTTCTCAAGCAAGAAGCTACACTGTTCAAATGCATGCGGCCAAAGCGGACCGCGTTTCTTGTGTGCGAAGTTAGTCATTGATACTAATAGCATATTTCAACATGATGCAATACGAGGATATCTGATTCACAAACACACTGCATTTATTACGTGGCATTCACGACGCATGGGTGGGGTTTAACACAAGACTAACGCGACATGGGCGAGGCTTCACACAGCAGGAACTCTACGATAAAGCGCACCGTGCGTTCAATATCGACGCCTTCAAACCGAAAGTTTGACTCGTAAGCTATTGACGTTATAAAGTCATCTCACACACTCGGGACATACTAATATTCAGAATTGGTGAAGCCCGGGTCAAAAGTGTCAACGAGAAGCAGTTGTTTCGTTCAAGTCGCACATGCTCATTGGTAAAGGGTTCGAGAAAACCGACGACTTACACTGACGTGTATTGGAAAATCTGTTGCGTTATCATGTTGCACGCCACCGCGCCCCCCCTCAGGTAGAAGAAAGTTATTTTTCTACATGACCACCAAAAATGATCTGATTATATTTGTTGTATAGAAAGCGGGACGACAGATCCGCCAGATATGATCGAATCTGCCGCGTCTGCAGAACTGGCTGGCCCGTGTACGGAGCGGAGAAGGACCAACATTGCTAGGCACAGGAACACATGACTGATGGAAACACAAAGAAAGGACGAGCAGGTCTATTGAGAAATGCGTATCGATCATACAAAGAGGCACTATTAGAGAGCACAAAATGGAACATATTATGTCACTGGATTTTTGTGATTTGATGACACACACCTATAGCTAAAGATAGGGATGGTGGGTAGTGACAAAATTTTACAATAGTGTGAGCTACATTACCGGTACGTTCTACAGAGCGAGAGATACGGCCAGCAGGGTATATATATATATATGATACTGTCTGTTTCACTTTTCTGGCTTGTCCTAGTAAAAGATTGGGCAACATATGCCATGTTTGTAGGGATGCCACTGCCCATAACTGATCGAGATCGAAGCTACTGTCAGTGACAAATATCCACTGGCACGATTGGCACTTACCCTCGTCAATCAGTCCCTTTGTGGCAGGAAGTTGCAAAGAGGCTGTTATTCCATGTCATCGTGTACACTGATACTTCTGGATATGTAGGCTTCAATCAAAACGGACACAGCGAGAAAGTTACCGCACCCGGCATGTTGTCTGCTCCCTCCGTTGCAATCGCAAGTTCCGGAGATGACCGCGCCGTCCAGCTCCCAATAATATCATGATTTGTTTTTGGGGACGCCACCAGTGTCATTAGTACAAATGCCGACCAGAAGAGTCACGAGCGAGACAAGAGCGAGCTTTCAATGGGCCAATAGGCTGCATGTAGTGCGATCACAGGCAGCTCAGAACAATGACCGGTGACCTGGATCAGGATGTGCGGAAGAGCAGCGCCATTAGCCTGATCGCCACCAGGATCTAGAAAAGTCTCGAGCGGAACTGGTGGTCTTCGAATAATTGCCACAGTCGAAGATGGACAAAGGAACGTTGAGTATCAAGTCACTGAAGTGGTGTCGTTGTTGAGTTCAGAATTTCGCAAGGCCTGAAACGATGTCCTTATTAAAAACTTGTAGTATGCGGACGCTCAGCTGGACCTCGAGCTGTTAGGACTCGTCGACGTTGCTGCAGCGGTGGACGCTGTCGTGGGTTTCGAATGCTCTGGGGTTACTGTCGTCGGCACTTCCGGTGGCTGTGAAGTTAACCAGGAGCCACTTTGCTGTGAGGACACCAGCTACATGAGTGCTAAATCTTCCATAATTTTAGGATCCAACCAACGTACCCTCCCCAGAATGGTCTCGTCAGTCTTGGCTGCACTCCTATCAATCTCAACGCTTGAATGAGGATTATGGCGTGGGGATGCAGGTGCTCTGTGGGACAGTGTACCATACGTTGAACATCATTCTTGTGTTGCTGCGTTCCTTGCTGCGCACTCGTCAGTACATATACCATGATACCTATCTGTCTACCAATGTAACTTTCCCTTTCTCACGATCGAAAAGACCGTGCATACACAACCCTCCAACTTGAATGCTTGTGTGAGACATTGTGGCCACAGACCAAATTACTTACACAAATTCAATCAACCATCGGTGATGATCAAAGCTATTGGAGTAGGACATCAACTGCGAGGATGCTAAGAATCAGAAACGTGCGCGCACCTCATATCACTTTCGGGAAATGCATATGTAGAATATTTGCAATGAAGTATTCGGTACTACGTGCAGCATGCGTACGTGATTGAGTTTTAGAGACACAATCTGGAGCACCTAATAAACGTCAATCCTGATTCCTGCAACTGCATTTAAATACCTTAAATCTTTCAATTAATGAAGACTTTAGTGTTTTAAAGTTATCAACTTCACTTGCCGAGCAGCAGCTGTGGTGTATTGTTGAATTGGAAGATCGTCACGATCTTCCTGAAGTAAGTAGTCACATTCCGGCCCAGAAGGTTTGGAATGCAGTGTGTAGGGCAAGTCTCGGGCCTTATAGTTTGGCTTTCAGCGTTTTCGTTTTGGTTCCGCTCCTTCGACGTAGCCTATCAGTGAAGCATGGGTGGGGTTTGACACGAGACTAACACGATATGCCAGTGGGCGATGCTTGACACAGCGGGGACCAGGTTCTGAAAATGACTGATCAAGTGACATCAACCATTATTCAGGACATAGAACGTGGTCCCCGTGGCTGAAAACCAATGTTCACTGAACTTCAATTAGAGTCAATAGAAGTAGCACAGCAGGCAACGTACTACACGATGATACATCTTCGCTGTACGAGTCCATGCACGACAAGCACTTCATCGTGAATAAAATTACATGTGTTTCGAGCAACATACAGCATGACAAGGTGATCCAAATGTTTATTGTTGTGATCGTTAGCCATATTCCCGGGGGTGATACTTCTTACTTGTATGCCCAGTGTCGATTGGCATGCCATGGGGGTTGGGCCGACTCTCTGAATAATGATAGTGGTGTTCTTCAAGGGTAGCCTATTCGGAAGAACGAAATGGAAGACGTCGTAAGTGAGGAAGAGCAGCGACATAATAATTTACAGTCCAGAAGGTCTAACCCAAAAGCAGTCCTTTTCAGTGCTAGCGTGTTCACTGGGATTAAATAAAATCGAAATCGACTGATCAGTGTTTACGATTCGGAGGCGAGGATGAAAATTTCACCTTTGGAATTCTCATAGAATACCGTAAAGCAGAAAGGGCATAAAAGCAATGTAAAAAGGTGAAAGCAACCCATCCTCTCCCCTCTCTGCCCCCAAGCATCATTCTCAGCCAGCTTCTATCGCCTAAAATGTTTGCCAGTGTCCTCGCACTCCTTCCATTTGCCCTCTTTGCTGTCGCTCAGAGCAGCCAGTGTGACACTGGTGAGATCCAATGCTGTAACAACAGTACCAGCGTGAGTTCAGGATTTTTGAAGGCCAGAAACGAAGTCCTAATTGAAGGCATAGTATACTTCAGGTGCCGCTAAAAATGCCTTCACCGAGGCCGGCCTCGTCGACGTTGCTGCAGTGGTGAACGCCACTGTGGGACTCACGTGCTCTCCCATTAGCGTCGTCGGCACTGGCACTGGCTGTTCCGCTAACCAGCAGCCACTTTGCTGCTCGGACAACAAATACGTAAGTACCAAATCTTCCACGGTTGTAGGATTCCGCCAACATACCCTCTCCAGAATGGTGTCGTCAGTCTTGGCTGTACTCCCGTCGGTGTTAACGCCTGAACGAGGGATTATGGCGTGAGGATGTAGGTGCTATGTGGGACAGTATATCATACTTTGAACATTATTCTTCGATCATCACGCTCCTTGTTGTGCACTTATCAGTAAAAGTATCATGATACCAACCTGTCTGCCAATGGAACTCACTGTTGTTTCCTTTTCCTCGTGATCAAAAGAGCATCATTGGGCACAGGCTCTTCAAGACTGACGTTGTCGCCGCCAGTGTCGCGCCTGCTAAATGTGTAGCGTGCAAAGCCAATAATTGACATTGGACAAGACATCAATGCAAGTGTCCAAAACATGCACGACCCTTAGTTGTAACCTTCTATAGGTCGAATGTCGATATGATATGCGGTTTTAGCCTTTCCAAACTCGACTGAAATACTACATACAACCAAGTGAACAGCGAACAGTGAAATCCACGAGCACCAGGTGCCTGAACTCGTATAATATAAACCATAGGCGCAATCCCCGGCCCAGGCCAGTCTTAAGTAGAGGAGACAAAGTCGGGAGTAACTAAACTCTGATCAGTAATCCTGATTCCTGCACTGCAGTGTACACATGCAAATACCTCACATTCTTCAGTTGGGTGAAGGCCTCGGTGTTTCGTTGTTGGCAGCTTAGTGTAAGTATATGCTGAAATGAAAGTTGGCGGTCTTGAAATATTGGTTATACAAGGAAATTCAACTCAACCATGATCCGACCACTCATAAGCTTTTTGACAAACAATTTACACCAGCTAGCCAACTACTCGTCAGCTGGCGGAGAGTAGTCCTAGTCACTCACCCTGCAGTTGGCTTAACTCGAATGTCTGAACTTTCCTTTGCAGAGTTCTCGCAAACATTTTCTCCACCAACCCTCGTGCCAACTTTAAATGCCCTCCTCGCTGGCCTATCTCTCCCATTCAGGCTCACTTCCCCAACGGACCTGGCGCCTTCTTTACTCCTTGCAATTTTAGAGTCCATACTCGAGTCCCGCCTCCCTATCCCAGCTCCAATCCGTGCCTCTCGCTCATCTCTTGCAAAAGTAGAAGCGATGAAGGTTTTCCTTGGCGTACTCGAGTGCGATGTCCTTCCATCAGATGAGGACATCGGCCTCGCGGACCTTGATCCCCGGAGACTGGCGGATGGATGCTGGGAAGAAACTGTTTTCGTTGGTGAGCTGCTTTGTTGGCTGGGGAGGAAACGAGGCATTATCGAGGCGTTGGTCGGTGATGATAGCGAGGGCGAGGTAGATCTTACAGCTTCGATGCTGTTGCATCCAGAATCTTCCTACAATGTAGAGCTGTCGCACATCACAGACGTCCCGCGTCACCCACGCGTTGCTTCTCCCTCCACGCGGTCCACCACTACCATGAGCGCGCAGACCGACCTATCCATGCACAACGTACCACATACCGAGTCTGACACGAGCATGGCAGATTCTGAACTCTCAGATCGCACAGAGACGCAGCCACTCCACGACACTAGTATAAATCACCACCCTCAATGTATTCACGAGCTCGAGGACCCATCATATTTCCTCGAGCATGACGCTTCTTATGCGTCCAATGTTGATGAATCGATGGAAGAATTAGACCCCGACCACTCTACCCAATCGACCTCCTCAGACGAGCAGCCTCCGACTCCTACACCTCAGCCTGTCCGTCTGAAAGGCTGGATCGGCGCTGTTGATTCTGAACTTGAAATCAAAACATTCGCAGCGAACAAGCTTAATGCAAGCACGCCTGTCAAGGCCAAGAGTCAACGGCGGAGTTCTGGTCTTTTTCCCGTGACAAGCGGGAATTCTACTCCACGCATGCCGACAACGTCAGTGCGCATGCCTGCTAGCGCGCCTTCGGCACGGACGTGGGTTGACAACTTCTCTATCCTTGGGGCTGGCCCTTCCCGCTTGCCATCGCTGCCATCATCAGCACAAACGCGGAAGGCAGATTATTGTTCTCCCACAGAACGCACGGTTGCACTTCTGAACGAGCGCGCGAGACTCCTCAGTGAACTCGCAGATCTGCGTCGGATTAGAAAGGCCAGTCGATGACGGGCAAGCGGGGATGCCATGTTTGCACCGGCTGCGTTTAGTGTGTAGAGCGTAGCTTCGATGTTCCACTCAAGTCTTTTGCGATCTTTTATCTCCGCTGATAATGTTTGGATTACTTATTAGTGTAACTGTCTATTATATGCCTAGCCTAATTGTGTACTTCAAGTTGTGCATTTCACGATATTGTTTGTTCATGTTGAATTCTAAAGCTTGTGGCAAATAAGACCAAACTCCCGAATGGGAGACTCAGATGAAGATGTAATATTAATATCGCGGACGGCCAGATCAGAAGGCAAAAATAATGGGCGCTAGCTTCCGCGGAGCCGGAATCAGCTGCTAAGAAGAATCCGGGCTATGACGGCGATGATGTGATGAACGTAAGAGTGACCGGTCCACACTGGTGATTATAATTGCAAAGAAGATTCGTTACCGTGGAAGTGGAAGCTCCTTCAACAAGTTTGAGGTGGTAAAAGAATCACTCCGAGGAACCAAGAATTCGTATCATTATAGGAATCCACAAGTGCTTGGGCCTGGCGGTGGGAAGGTTTCGTGAGGCACATTTGAAAATTCAAGGCACTTTGGCCGTATCACACGGATTCACTCAAATCGGTTGTTTCATCTCGCCCTCATCCAGTGTCTCCAGACTCCAGCTACTAGGCTAGAAATTGCACCGGCGAAATATGCCTCCGCAACTGCTTGGTAGTTATCTCCTTCTGGTCGAAAAACTAAGACGTGGATGTCCGAGATTAGGGTTCCTAGCCCTGGCGTACAAATTGTCACCTGAAAACTCCCGCATTCAGTCCAGGCAAGCCCGTAGATGCAATTGCTGAAAAACATGTGCGCATTCCACATACGGTCTTTCGAATGCAAGATATGATAAGAACAAATGAGCCGTTTCGATGATCAAGGTGTCAAAAACATCCTGCACCTGAATTTTGGGATTTGGATGTAGGTATCTGGACAGCAGAGACCACTCGAACCGTTTACTAGATCGGAGGGGGTACAGGGGGAAGGGACCTGATCAAAAAGAACTCCGATTCAGTGAAAGGGTGACTATTAATGTTGATAGCAAATTCGAAGTTTGATGCATATCCGACGGTCACGCCGCATCTAATTCTTCCAGTCCAGATTGGCAAAGGAAGCCTAGTTTTGGAGCCAGCAATTTTTTGCATGCAGCAAGGACTGTGCTTGGTTGGCGGGAATGCAAACTTTGAACACCGTCGTCGGCAAGAGCTTGTCAAGTGTCTGTTTGAGCGCGATGGGCGCGAAATAATAGTTCGACAAGTTGAAGTTGCAGCTGTTCCCACGCCATCTTGAGCTTGACTTCGACCCTCATCGACCTAGCCAGCGAAGTACTTCCCTTTGGAAAACCGGCCGCATACCAGGCTCTAGCTCATAATGAATTTAAATTGACTGCAGCGTTCTGCTTTGTGGTATGATCGTCTCCCAGCAGATGCTACTTTAGTAGCTTTTCGTAGCCACTTCCCTCCACTGCTTCCTCGCCTGGTCCTTCGATCCCGTCGGGTCAATTTCGACGTTCGTAAGTCTTCACAGGAAGCTGATTATAATCTCTAAGTTTGACCGAAGTCTGTCTTCATCCAGTGAAGGATCTTCTGTTTCGTCTGAATTCTCACCTTCACCACAACGGTTTCATTATTGCCGCCGATACCTTTTGTCAGTTGCGCATTCCACGTCCTATATACTTACTCTTTCCCTTGAAAGCACGTCATTATCAGTAGGGGCTATTCAAAAGCAGAAAACCCATCCTTGTGATATTTGTCCAGGTACGGACATCAAAAGCGCCTTCCAGTTCATCGAATTTGGCGTCCACCTTCAGGGACCATCACGTTCGCAGCTGATCTAGGTGAGTGGAGTAACTATATAAAAATTCCCAATTGTGATTGACCCACGCTGCCATCACATACAGTCGGTCAAAGCTCCAAACCTCTAGCCTTTCAAGGTTCTTCAAAGAGTTTGTTAAGATTATCCAGACAACATCAAGCTGATACTGCGTCCTGAGGTACAGGAAAGCGGCGGCTTCTGGCTTCTTCAGGAACCAGATAAGAGATACGACCCATGGCAGAAACTGTCGATCCTTCTTGCATCTATAATCGGTCATTCTCTGACATCCTAATCTAGTCACCGGAATATTACATTTGTCCTTCATCCAACGTTTGATGCAGACCCGCCCCTTCTAGCCTTCCAGCGGTTTCTTCCAGCAAAGCAATTGTTAGCACGTACAAGTCGCCGGTTGTTTTTACAGTCAAAACCATACTTTTTCAAGTGTAGTCGCCTGACGTCATGGCGATGAAGGCCCAACGAATGCTCTTCTGGTGATAAAGAATTGACATACTGAATTGAAGACAAGTAGTACGGCGTTTTCGAGTAATTATGTAACGCATCTTCGGAATAGGTCGTGTTCATTATCATTCCAGTGGTTCTGTCACAAGGAATGGAAGTGACCACGGAAGTCATCACAAGTTAGTGCCTTTCCCCTTCGTGTAATGTGACCCGGTACAGGTGACCGTCAAGCTATAACAGCTATCTCCTCGATCGACCGACCTACTTTCCCACTTAAACTTGGACGCAGCTCTCTATTTTGAACCCCAGCAATCATACCCGATATTCGCTTGTGTTTAATAGGGCAGCAACGTTGACAGAGTGCATTTCTCACATCCGAGCACTCTTGCTACACCGTCCAAGGTACATGGCTTCAGTCTGCCTACGCTCCTGTTTTAATGACGCGTTTGTTACGAAAGTTATTGCAACCCCTCAGTTCTACGCAGATGGAAAGCCATACTTCGCGGCCCAGGGTCGTACCTTTGTTTTCTGGCCAAGGGTCCTCATCTGGCGCTCTAGCCCTGGCTCTTCAGCAGGCTCTCCGTGATATTCGCTCACCCTCTGGTCATTTGCTTTTGACTTCATGCCACGAGGCTTTCCATGCAGAGGTGTCGAAGTTATCAGGAAACGAGCTCGACGAATCCCGCATTTCCCTGGTCGATTTCCAGGAAGCCACCTCGCTTCTGTCATTTTCGAGTGTTTACGAGCACAATCCTATCATTTCTAGCGTCTCGCTCTTCCTCGTACAAGCTCTGCGATACCTCGCGTACTTCTCAGGCTCAACGGAATCTCCCGGACGTGGTACCTTCGCAGAGATACTGAGAAGCAATGGCGATCACCTTCTTGGGGCGATCGGCTTCTCCTCTGGGATCGTCACGGCATGCGTGGTAGGAGCTTCCAATAGTGTGCTCTCGTTCATGTCGAATGCAGTGGAGGCATTTCGCCTAGCATTTTGGGTCGGAGTGCGATCTACGCAGCACAGAAACAAGGAGCTACAATCTGCTTTGGTTTTTACTGAAATAGCACTGCCTTGGACTGTCGTTTGTCTCGGGTTGAGTGTATCCGATGTCCTGGACTTCATTTCCGATTTTGAAATCAAGGTGAGAGGCGGTTGCACCAGTGACGCGCAGGAAAAGCTGACAAGACTCATAAGAACGATTGCAATTCTTCCCTTCACCTGACCGCTGTTATAGATAATCAGCACGTCACTGTTTCTGGTCGTCCAGATATCCTGCAGCTCTTCTCATCCTTGATCTCAACTTCCAAGTCTTGCACCATCCATCCGACAACGGTGAACGCTTTGTATCACGCACGCACCCTCCGCAGTGTCCACGCCCAGGTCTTGGCTGATGTTGGGAGACATTCGATTCGCTTTCCTGAGTTTTCCGACCTCAAATATCCCGTCTTTTCCACAATCTCTGGGAAGCATTTGCTGCCGGGTTCCGGACACTCCTCTCTTGTGGACGCTGTCCTTGACATGATAATCGTGTCTCCTGTAGACTGGATGTCTGTGGTACAGGGACTTGGTAGTTCGGCACCGTCCGATGCTCCCATACAGGTATTGAACTTCGGCCCTAGCTCTGGTCTCCTTCGAACGCTGGAGAAATCACTCTCAGCCGCCAAAATTATTTGTACGGACGTGACCGTCTGCGGCAATCCTGATGGTACGACGGGATACAACCCAAAACAAGAGCCGATAGCAATCGTCGGGATGGCACTCCGCATGCCTGGTGCAAAAACCGCGAACGACCTTTGGGAAATTCTTGAGCGAGGAATTAATACCGTTTCCGAGGTGTGTTTTTTTTGCGTTCTATGATGTTTTCACGCGATAAAATTTGCCTGTTGAGATTCCTGCGGACCGTTTCCAATTGGCGCAGTACACATTTTCTAATGGCACAAGCAGCCGGACGATGAAGGCTCATACCGGAAATTTCTTGGATTGTCCTGACGAGTTCGACTACAAATTCTTCAAGGTATCGCCTAGAGAAGCAAGAAGCATGGATCCACAACAAAGAATTCTCCTGCACACTGCTCATGACGCCCTTGAAAATGCTGGTTACGTCCCAGACGCCACGCCTTCTTTCCAGCGTGATACTTTTGGTTGTTTTATCGGCACTGCTACCCACGATTATGCAGACAATTTACGGGAGGATATTGACGTGCATTACAGCACGGGTATGCAGCCTTCTTCTCGATGTGTAACTCATTCTGACAAATGTTCAGGGACGCTGAAATCTTTTCTCAGCGGCCGCATATCGTACGCAATGCAGTTTGGCGGCCCTTCGGTGGCTATTGATACTGCTTGTTCATCGTCTATCGTCGCAATCCATCAAGCATGCCGCGGACTTATGAATCGGGACTGCAATGCTGCAATTGCAGGCGGAGTCAACATCATCTCGAGTCCAAATGTAAGTGAGACTTTCGGCTTCCGATATCCATCCTTCAGGCTAATGGCACCCCTGGCAGATGTTTATCGGCCTCGATCATGGTCATTTCCTTAGCCCGTCCGGCCAGTGCAAATCCTTCGATGCATCAGCTGACGGCTATTCTCGGGCAGAGGGATGCTCTCTCTTTGTTCTCAAACGTCTTTCAGATGCGGTTGCAGAGAGCGACGACATCCTCGGTGTTATCCGCGGCGTTGATGTCAATCAGAGCGGGCTGGCGCATTCAATCACCCACCCGCATGTACCTACCCAGGTCGCTTTACTGAAGAGGCTCCTACAAAACTCCGGTGTGGATGCGTCGCGCGTCAGTGTCGTGGAAGCGCACGGCACTGGCACCCAGGCTGGGGATTGTGCCGAGCTCGAGAGTATCCGCGCCGTCCTTTGCCGTACTCGCGATAGCGGAAACCCCCTTCATGTCACTTCGATTAAAGCCAACATCGGTCATTTGGAATCTGCTTCTGGTGCTGCTGGTCTTGCAAAAATTCTACTCATGTTCCGACACGACACGATTCCTGCTCAGATTTCCTTAAAAACATTGAACCAGCGCATCGCACCGCTAGCCCATGATAACACTATCATCGACACGCTTCCCTCGCCGTGGGTGCGCGGATCGTCGCCCCGTATGGCACTGCTTAACAACTTCGGAGCATCAGGTTCAAATGGAGCGCTCATAGTGGAAGAATATCCGAAGCATGCGAAAGCTTCAGCAATTGCTACGTCTTACGTCTTTGGCATCTCTGCAAAATCTCCCGAGGTTCTCGAAAATCTCCGCCTTCGCTACATCCAATGGCTTCGCGATGCCCGAAATCGCTTGATTCCCCTGGGTGACATCGCATATACTGCCACAGCGAGAAGGCAGATATACCCTTTTCGAATTTCTGTTGACGCAGGCAGCAAGGAGCAACTCGTTCAGGCTCTTGGAAGCGCTGAGATGTCTCATTCCGAGCGAAGTTTCGGTCAAGTAGTTTTTGTCTTCTCCGGACAAGGCAGCTATTATCGTGGCATGGGGAAGCTCCTCTACTCGACGTCTACAGTCTTCCAGCGTTGCGTTGACAGATGTCACCGATACCTTGTGTCGAAAGGCTTTGTGGGCATCCTTCCCAGCATCATGGGAGACGCCACGAATAGTGGGTTGAATGAAATGGAAGAATTCGAAGCGTCTCAAACTGCTACGTTGGCGCTAGAGTTCTCGTTGGCGACATTATGGATGCATTGGGGTTTGACGCCTTCCACAGTCATTGGGCACAGGTAAGACTTATTTTGATATACGATTTGTAGATGACTAACAGACATCTACTAGCCTCGGTGAATACGCTGCTTTAGTCATCGCCGATGTGCTCTCGCTCGAGGCGGCCTTATTTTTGGTCGCATCACGTGCTCGCCTCACATGGCGTAGTTGTGCTTTGGGTGTAACAGGCATGTTGGCTATCAGGCTCGGGGAGCAAGACACCAAAACCATCCTGAAGACCGCGTCGTATTCGGATATCTCCATCGCTTGCGTCAACAGTGATTGCACTTGTGTTGTTTCTGGTCCACTTTCTCAGTTGCACGCTCTGAGCGGGGAGTTGGCGGCTACAGGATGCAAGGCCCGTCTCCTCGACGTTCCTTATGGATATCACAGTCAAGCCATGGACCCAGTTCTGGATGATCTCACCCGATTAGCGCGCACTGTATCCTTGTCTTCCCCCAAGGTGTCAGTTGGTTCTACCGTTCTTGGCCGACTTGTTCACACAGGTGATACTTCGGCCTTCGATGCAACCTATTTCTCTTCGCATTGCCGTCTGCCTGTCCTTTTCGCTTCAACTGTTGAGGCCTTGTGTAAGCACCCTTCTCTCTCGCAGGTAGAGGCTTGGATCGAGATGGGACCCCAAGCCTCATGCGTGTCAATGATACAAGATTGTTCAGCTGCTCCCAGCGAAGCGGCGGTATTGCCGTCGTTGAGCAAGCACGATAACACGCGGTCTACTCTTACCGCCAGTCTATCTCAGCTCTATAGAACCAGCGCTCCTTTGAACTGGCGTAACGTCTTTTCAGAGCTATCCCCGGCGACCTGCACTGGTTTGCCACCATATCCACTCGAGAGTCACAAGTTCTGGGTACAGTACAGGGAGCCTTCCATTCACTCTCCTTCACCACCACAAAGCAGGGCGCAATCCAATCTGATATCCGACTATACCATGCTGCAGGTGTGGGTGCAATACCCATCTCGCGAGAATGGCAACTCGGCCAGTTTTGATACTCCTATCGACGTTCTGGCTCCGTATATCCAAGGGCACAAGGTAGCAGGGCACTGCCTATGCCCGGCATCGGTCTATCTTGAACAAGCTCTTTCAGGCGCAGATCTTTCACAGCGCTATCTGGGCTTCGATTTCGGGAACAGTATGGCTGTCCTCCGAGGGGTTCATTTTGCGAAGCCGCTTGTTTACCGTCCTCAAGTGAATCGCGTTATCCGTACCCATGTCACCATTCATGAAGACGGTACTGGTTTCTTCAATATAACATCTCGACTGCAATCTTCTCTAGAGGAATCGGTTCACGTCCGCGGAGAAATACGCTTTCAATCTATCAGGGAAACTGCTGCTACTCT
Organism: Suillus paluster; assembly: GCF_016628075.1. Taxonomy (NCBI): domain Eukaryota; kingdom Fungi; phylum Basidiomycota; class Agaricomycetes; order Boletales; family Suillaceae; genus Suillus; species Suillus paluster. The sequence continues at coordinate 193,169 of NW_024537618.1, forward strand.
TGGCGATGAGTTCCGTCTCGTAACCAGACTTAGTGCTTCGGAGGTTGGTTTGCGGAAGGAAGGTCAGGCAGAGAGCTTTTCCACTCGAACGGCGTATGACGTGGTCTTCCCTCGTGTTGTTGAATACTCTGAGAGGTATCGGACGATCCAGTCTCTGACTGTCAGCGCGGATGGAATGGATTGTGTAGCGCAAATCAAGCTTCCCTCAGATGACCTAGGATCTTCCTTCGCTGCTCACCCTATTTTCACCGACACCCTCCTCCACACCGCTGGATTCCTGGCAAATATGCAAGGCGATATCAGTGATGCTTATATCTGCAGCGATGTCGAGTCATTCAAGATGCTCTCCGAGTTTATCGACCAAGAACAATCATACACTATTCATTGTCGCGGGACGTGGATGTCTTTTGACAACATCGTTCTCACCGACGCTTATGCGGTCCAAGAACAAGAGCCCCACCGTGTTGTTGCGCTTATGAAAGGGATTCAATTCAAGCGTGTACGCCTGAGCAGTCTTGCTCGAGGGTTATCAAGCGCAGCAGACCCTTCCCTTGCTAAAACACGAAGGCGAACCGATTCAAATGCTATCATCTCACCGACATCCCCCGAGAGTATTATCTTTGGACGCTCGCGGTCTAGTACACAAAGCACAGATCGGCACTGTGGCACGCAGATAAGTAACTCTGGTAGTTCGGCCCGCTGCAGCAGGCCGTCTTCACCAGAAACCTTAGTGTCTGAGGATGAAAGATGCATCCGCATCAGAGATATTATTGCGCAGGTACTTGGCCTTCCGACTCCAGATATACAAGATCACTCCGACTTCAAATCTCTGGGCCTTGACTCCCTCAGTTCAATCGACGCTCTACACGCCCTGAAAACCGAGCTCAATGTTGACCTTCCCCACAACACATTCACTTCTTGTTCCACAATCGCATCCTTGAACGCTTTTCTTGATAATTCCACTTCCCCCCAGAAGTTCTTGGAACGATCCCGTACGTCGACAGAAACACTACGACCCGCGTCTTTTAATGCTCGCCTGTCACAACTCCAGTTCAACAAGGACGCGACCGCTGTCCCGCTACTTCTTATTCACGATGGCAGCGGATTGACCAGTCATTATGATCGTCTGATGCCTTTACATCGTGATGTCTTCGCTCTCGCTAATCCCCGTCTGATTACTGGTGGAACGTGGGAGACTGTTGAACAGATGGCAGAATCCTACGCCAACGTCATTTTGGGCGCAACATCAGATCAGATCATCATTGGCGGTAAGCAGTCACTATTGCTCAGTAGGACATTATTAACGGTGCAAGATAGGGTGGTCATTTGGTGGCGTGGTGGCCTTCGAAACCGCTAGGAGGCTCGCTCAACATGGCAGACATGTCCGTGGCATTATTCTCATCGACTCTCCTTGTCCTGGAAAACACGTGCCACTGTCGTCTTCTGTGATAGAACACATCATGAAGTCGCACTCCCGAGGATGTGATTCGAGGACCGTAGGTCTTGTCGAGAAACAATTCAGAGAAAGCTCGCGACTCCTTTCCGTCTACCACCCATCCTGCGAAGAAAAGTTCAAGGTTCCGGTAGTTCTCCTTCGCTCGTCTGAGGGGTTTGCTCCTCCGAGTTTGAGTGACGTCCCAGACTGGCTGCGATATCGTGAGAACGAAGATGTTGTCGTCGACGATTGGGAGGCCCTCACACAGTCCGCTGTTAAAACTTGGTCAATTCCAGGCGATCATTTCAGACCTTTTGATCCCGATAATGTAAGAGCTCGATATGTCAGGAGGCGAAATCAACTAACGCACAATTATTATATAGGTTGAGCAAACATCTCAGCAGCTCGCGGATGCGTGTCATTATGTGGAAAGGCTATAAAGGATACCCCGCATTTTTTATTTCACTCCCTTTGATGTCAATGCTTGCTTCATACCCACCGCAGATATTGTTTGTGCATAGCTCTTTTTTTCTCTCTTTCCGGACCAAGACCTTCATGCTTGCATCTCGTTCCGTTCTCGTTGCTCGTGTTTTTGCATCCATATACCCAGTCGACGTGTCACGCAACTGCGATTTCGGTCTTCCGTCTATCAATGCAATTCGGTTTTGACGCGATCTGATATAAATATTCAGACCCCAGATTGCAATGGGCCAGATAACTTTGCTGCATAATTGTACACCCCGCGGGACGTAATTATACAGTGAGCGCATAGGCTTATAGGCTTATATCCTATCACGCTTTCGCAGACAACAACCAATGCCAGCTTCTTCTTCCTCGAGAAGCTTAGCGGGCGCCCCCTTAAATAATGTGATATATTGTCCATAGATCGTAGTAAAATACTGTATAGAAAAGACTCTGATTCAGAATCCCATACGTCAGATACAGAAGGGAGAACTGCGATTCATCCTCATCCAAAATGATGCTCAAATATAATTATGGTTTAACAGTGATACAAAAACAAACATGAAGACGCATTAAAACAAGGTGAGATGTACAAGTGATCCGGGAGAAGATGAACATTTCGAAGTTACTGCCAGCGTACCTCGAAAATGTCGAGTTTACAATGGTATGTTCTCTTTGCTCGACAAAATAGCCTTGTCTGGACTCTCCGACCTCTTCAATCCGGACTTATGTCTCACAGACTCCATCTCGAAACTCATGTCGTCCATGAAACACCACTCCTCCTCGGGCATCTGATCCAGAAGACTTGGTTGCGCCTTCATATTGCTAAAATCAACGCGAACGGGAGAGCACTCTGCATCTTCGATGATTGCAGGAGCCATGTTCGCGGCTCGGCTCTGTTGACGCTCAGCGAATGCTGCTGATGCACCTCCCGGCATCGGTTTTGGGGGCTTGAGTTTCGAGGGCAGTGCGCTGCTACTTAAGCCAAGGCCTAGCGAATCGAATTTGCTAACAAAGGCTGCAAGAGCACGACGTTCCTCCTCAAGCTTTATCCTTGACTGTGTTCTCTCATTAGCACCATCAAGAAAGCACATAAACACGCATGAGCTAACCTTCTTCTCCTTCTCCAACTGCCTGACAAGCTCAGCTGCCCAGGCCTCCTTGTCCTCTCGCTTCTTCATTTCTTCCTCCAGTTTGGCGACCCACTCCTTCTCAACGTCTTCTCTAACGGCTCTCAAGGGCTCCCCTAGATTGTCCTCATATCCACACACTACGATTTCAAGCTCACGTATGGTCTTCGCTTGCTCAGCAATGAGCTTGTCTTTCTCAGTTTCAGAAGCATCTGGTGGGAGTTCTGGGCGAGCCAGGAGGGCAGCTTCTAGCGACAGTATTTGAGACGACTGTGACTCGAGTTGAAGGCGAGTCGCGAGAAGTTCTTGTTGAAGCTGCCATGAATCGACAAGGTTTAACTAGATAGAACGGTCTAACAGTACCGAGGGTACAAACCTGGTATGGTGACATATCGAAATCAACTTTGGATGGGCTGGCGGGACGAGATTCATCTCCTTTGCTTTCATCCACCGTTTGAGATGTTAGAATGAGCTTAGTGAGTTGTTGGATTCGAGAGTTGAGGTCCTTCATCGCTTTTGATTCATCGATTTGCTGCGACGAAAATCAGTCTGTTGAGAATTACGCAGCAGGAGGGGGCATTACCTCGCGTGCTGAGAGCCTGCGATTTCGCGGGGGTGCTTCTGCTTGTCGTTCTGAAAGCTTCGTCTTGAGGTCCTCAATCTCCTTCCTGTATCGTTCTATCAGGGCATCAGTGTCGACGATCTCTTTCTTCTTCGCACTAAGCTAGAAATGCAATGGATCAGCATCCTAGAAATAATAGATAAGAATGACCTGGCGAACCTGCACTCGTTTAATCCTCTGGGCGAACAAGAGTGTACTCGTGCTTTCTGCCACAGCATTCGCATCAGGATTAATGGTACATATGACTGATATACGAGCATCTCCTGACAACGAAGGCTGAAGCAGTCGTGTGAGCTTGGAGTTACGATAAGGTACGTGATCACTGAGAAAGGTAGTTTTAGTATCTCAAGCATAGCATAGGACGACGCCTCTGACTTTTTATTCTTTGCAGCATTGTCTGCAAGGGTGCCAATGACGCTTCCGAGTGTCAACAAGCTAGTGTTGATGTACTTCCCTTCCCTAGTTCTCTCTTTATCAGAGGTGGCTTTTTCGGAACCAGCAAGATCGATTAGGCTCTAGAAGAGAATATTCAGTAACCCCTCGGAGACTGAAAATCGAAATGAAGCCCACCAGCACCGAAGTCTGAACGCTTCTTCCTCCAATGGTCTGTAGTCGAGTACCACCAGGAGTCGGTGGTCGCAAGCCGGGAGTTTGACGGCCATTTGGTGTTTCGCTCCTTCCTTCTCCCCTCTCTCTACTCTCCACTACAAGTCGGAACACGCTGTGGCTTCGACTACTCCGTTCGTTCCAATCTGTGCTAGCCGTCCTTCTGTTCCTTTCTCCGCGTTCAAGGACTTCCTTGACGCTCTTCAGGCTTGTCACAACTTCTTCTCGGAGTGGCACTAGAATACCCGAGCCTTGAATTTGAACGGGCTGAGCAGCAGACATTGATGGTGGTGCAAGCAGATCATATATCGTTTCATTGTAAATTTCGAGATAAGAGCACCGAAGAAGATATTCGCGAGTGGGTGTGCGGCGGATGTAAGCAAACACGTCCTTCATTGCGCGCGGTATTATACCTGGTTGATCTTCGTTTCCGGACTGAACAAATAATAAGCGAAATTCGAGATATTTGTGCAAATCCGCGTCTCACAAGAGTAAATGTTTTCCCGCTGGCAGTTTGGCCATAAGCGAAGATAACAGAGTTATAGCCGTCCATGGCTGCGCAGACATGGCTGCGAGCAACAGCATTGTACACTGGCCTATTCTCAGAACCAGTAAGGACTTCGTCAAAATGAAACTCTGGTGGTGTAGTGGCAGTTGACTTGGCGTATTGAGGGAAAAGCTTGATAGTACGTTGAGTACTATGATCCCATGCGGGGTGTGCGGACACTGCTGAGGTGGTAGGGCGAATTCTATATATTTTAATAGCCTCAGTATGTGCCAAGAATGGGTCAGAATTTAAAGGACCTGATAGATACAAGGACCTTGTCCTCCTTTCCGTAGTTAGGCCCAGGGATGGCGCTGTCATCGATGTCTGCGGAAACATCACCGGGCTCAACCGTCTGGTAATCGACCAGGACATCTTCTGGATCGATCCGACTAACATCCATATCACTCGTGTTTATGTGGGATGTTGGGGTCTGACTCCTAGGTGTTCCAGGTGTGCGAGGGCGAGCTCCTTCGAATGACTTCTTTGCTGGTGTTGCAGGCACCGCTGTAAGAGAAGACTTGGTCGCGACGGTAGTCCGCAGTCGGGACTCCGAAGACAATGTTGCCTTAAATTTCTTTGCCGTCGAACCAAGAACGCTAGTCTTTATTGCAGAGGGAAGTTCACTGCTAGATGCGGAGGAAAGCGGACGTTTGGGCGTGAAGGGTACAGATCGGGTGAGCTTGCTGGGTGCTGGTGTCGAAGCCATCGTTGGCGTATATCTTGAGGTCGTAGGTGCTGTCAATCAAGGCGCGAGTATTTACTTGCAGATCGGCGTTGTAGAAAGTAAGTACATTCAACCCTGGGAACACAAGGAAACGCGTATGGTCACGTGCCAGCTAGGACGCGCCTTACCACGTGACTTTGCATATCTGTCTCATTACTGCAGAATACTTATAGCGAATACTTGATCATACAACCGTCCAACAAGCTTCATCGATCGTCCCCTACCCAATGTCGAGCGTTCCTGACATGCTTATCAACATCAACAGACGCCTTGTAGAATTCCACTCTTTCATACTTCAGACCAGCATTTCACTCCCCGTACCTGCCGTGCTTCTTGTGCCAGCTCTCGATAGAATCACTGCCGTAGTTCTTGTAGACCTTCTTCCTACCTTCTGGAAGACGCACATAGTTAGGCTTTGAGTTCGTTTTAACAACAACCTTTTAAATCTACTTGTCAGTAACCGCGATCAAGTTGCTACAGAAACTTACAAGCTCATCCGGTGCCTCTAGTTCTGGGGAGTCGATGACTGATGCAAATGGATGCAAGAGCTCTGGCCTTCGTGCGATATAGTTGTACAATCAATCACAAATATCACTGAATCGCTCACCATTTCTCGTCATAAAGCCAGAGCATAGAAGAGTACTTTGTGCAAAAATTGCGCTTAGAGGAGACAATGTGTTCTTTTTGAGTATCCCTATCCATCACAGCTTTATACACTCTTATTCTCAGTCTCAACAAGGATCCACGGGAAGTTTTGCTGACTGAACTACGCACCCGATCTGTTCTTTACCTTTGGTGATATTCAATGTTTTGGAATGTGCACCGAGGTTGATTGAGCCGCCAACACCACCTGCTTTGCGGCAGATGGAACATACACATAACTTTATCCACTGTCACGAAAGACGCTAAAGATGAGATAATGCTCACTTGGTATGGGACTGGGGTGCTGCTTTCCACTGTAAATCGCACAGTACCACAGTGGCAGCTCCCTTCAAGTGTGATAGGCATAGTGTTCAAGTGAAAGTCAAGCTTGCCCCTAAAGTGACATTTACTCGTGACCTGACCTAAATTTAAAGTTTAAATCTCCGCTTAAATCTACTCTATATAATCCCTGTAAATTTTTTATGATTCCCTAAGAAGGCTTGCCACGCTGGTCGTTTCAGAATTTTCCACTGTCGACACAGTGCCATGGACTCTACGAGTCTTTGTTTACCTTCGAGAACAAACCCACTATAGGAAGTGTCTCGGCGCCATTTTGTGGCCGTGGCATGTCGATTTTCTCTGGGACATCTGAATCTATCCACATCCTTTATGATCCTACCCAATGTGAGTCTTACATTCCTTTATCCTTCGTATTGCGCACATCCATATCGTCCATGATCTTTAAAAATATACTGATTTTAATGAATACGACCTGCTTGACAAGTGGGATATGACCTCGACATATTTCTTTCTGAGACCTTGACCTTTTCTCTCTTCCAATCTGTTCCAGTGGCTCCGATCGCTGACTGTCTTATCGTATAGGTGCTTCTCGGGTGGTCTTGATGACCTTCTCTCAATTCATGTACATTTCGCTATAGAACCTGATAGAACTCGAATATAATCATTTTCTCCAGAGTCTAGACAGTCTGAACTAGTTTGTACGTGGGGGGAAAGAAAAGCAAAGGCACGCTGCTTAGTCTCCCGTAGTCAGACCTTGAAAGAAGAACTTTCAACACAGTCGTTCCTTCAACTCAAAGGCCGCGTGCTCCACTGCCGCTGCTGGCAGAAAGTTCTTATTCTTATTCTCTCAACATGCCTCGAGTCCCTGGTTCCTTTCAGCCTGAGTCTCGTGAAGATTTTGTCAGATACTAGATGCTGGCTCCTAGCGCTCGTGCGGGTTAATAGCCCAAGGAGGAAGATCGTGATCTGGTTGCCTAAAGTAACTGGAAGATCATCTGCCGGGGTTCCTTCGGTCAGTTTCCCTTTTGTGCTTGGATGACAGATAATCGATAAGGCGTGAAGCAGGTGCTGCACTATGAACACAATCGGCTTAGCCCTGCCCTTCTTTCACATCTCGTCTTTCTACTGGCACATCTAACCCATCCTGCCGATTACCTCAACTCTTGTCGAGAGCAATAGCATGGCAGAACCCACCGTCACTGTCGATTCGATGCCAAAAACTCGTGATTATCAGCAAGAAATGCTGAGCGCCAGTCTCAAAGAAAATATCATCATCGCTCAGGATACCGGTTCTGGCAAGACTTTGATTGCGATTCTAAGGATGAGATATGAAATAGAACGCGGCTCTCAAAAGGTACGTTCACGTCGTGCAGTCCCAAGGTTCTATTTCACAGATGTTCCTAGGTGTCATGGTTTTTGGCGCCTACTGTGGCTCTATGCGAGCAGCAGCACCGCGTGATCAAGGATAGCATGCAGGTCCCTGTTGGCCTAATTCACGGGGCGCTTGAGCCAAAGCAATGGACCGACATTTCCTTGTGGAAACGAGTACTGGAAAATAATCGTGTTATAGTATCTACTCCGCAGGTCCTCCTTGACGCACTTAGCCACGGCTACGTTCATATGGGGCTGGACATCGGGCTCTTAGTCTTCGATGAGGCTCATCATGCGGATCGAAATCACCCTATGAGTTGCATCATGCGAGGTTTCTACTTTACCCTCCCTTCGCGCCTCCCTGCAGTCAGTGAGTCCAGCGAGCCGACTAGGGAGGAACGTCCCATGATCTTGGGCCTCACCGCTAGCCCTATGTTTGGCGGAAATGCTAATGTAGCCTTCCGGTATGGTCCTCGGATTGGAGACTATAAATAGAATTGATACCCTTTTCAGGACATTAGAGGACAACCTTGACTGCGTTATTCGTAGTCCTCGAACCAACCGGGGTGAGCTCTTGACTCATGTCCACCGTCCGGTATTCCGACACGTGCGCTACGATACCCCGCAATACCTGGATCGCAACTATACTTCTAAAAATTTGTCGTCAGTCCGAGCCGTTTTGGCCACTATGAACATCGAGGAGGATCCCTGCGTTATACAGTTACGTCAGACTCTAGTGAAAACTTTACCAGGCCAGGAGTATACACGACTGGACCAGAAACTATCTAAAACGATTCGGAACAAGAAGACGTACTCGCACAGTGGAATGAACGATCTCGCGAACGCGGCCGTTGCCATATGTTATGACATTGGTCCATGGGCGGCGGACTGGTACATCGATGGCGTTGTATCCCGAGCACTAGATAAACAAAATCCTCACGACGCTTTCACTGAATCCTTGCAACCCAAGGAGAAGACTTACTTGATGAAATATCTCTCTCAAATTGAGCTGACGTCCCTGTCTTTCGATCCTGTGGACATCGAGGCCGGGATCACGGACAAAGTCCGCGTCCTATTGGATACATTGGAGTACGAAAAGGAATGGTCAGAGTCATCGAATGAGCCCTATAGTGGCTTGATCTTTGTCAGGCGCCGTGATGAAGTGTTGGCACTGGCCGAGGTTCTAAGGAACCATCCCCGCAGTGCTCCTCATTTCAGACTCGGGTGCCTCCTGGGAAGCTCTCAATGCTCCTATCGCAACACCTTTCTTGACATTACTCGTACGTTCCTGAAGGACCAATCAGACGTTCTCGATGATTTCCGGTCTGGAGACAAGAATCTCATCGTCGCCACGTCCGTGGCGGAAGAGGGGCTTGACATCCAGGCGTGTGGAAATGTGATCAGGTGGGATATCCCTGAAAACATGGCGAGCTGGACCCAGAGCAGAGGTCGTGCTCGCAGGAAGAGGAGCTCTTTTGTTCTCATGTTTGAATCGGCAGGTGTTGACGACGCTAGGGTGTTGGAGTTCGAGAATTTGGAACGCCAAATGACAGCCCTTTACCAGGCCGACCGTATTTCCAGACCGGTAGCTTCCAGTGATGAAGAAGAGCCCGATGGAGAAGAGCCCGTTTTCAAGGTGAAGTCTACAGGGTGAGCAATATGCCCGTATTCGAAGCCACCGTGTTCATCCATAGATAGAGCTACGCTCACCCCGCTACAAGCGGTCACTCATCTTAATCATTTCTGCGCACATTCAGGATATACTGCTCCCGTTTATGACATCGACCCCCCTGACATGCCTGAAGGTTGGCACTCTTTCGACGCTCCGCAACGCGACGATCCCCCTCCATATCCGGGACCATTCGGGTGCAAGGTGACTTTGCCAAGAACGCTACTAGCGGAACTGCGGGTCTTCACAGTTGACCGCATATACCCCTCAAAGAAATCCGCATACCGGCATGTCGCATTCAAGGCTTACCTCGCTCTCTATCATGCCGATCTCCTCGACGATCATCTCCTGCCGTCCACTGAGCTTGTTCTGGACGAAGAAGTCCAGAATCTTCTCAAAGATGTCGAGAAACGATCCGGTATGACCTCCGTTAGTAGCCAGATGAATCCTTGGCAGGATGAAGAGGCAGACGCGCCGTGGAGAGCCACTCGCATTATCATACAAGGTTTCGCTCCTGTCCGCATGCTTACTCAAGTCGACCTTCCATCTTTTGCTGCTGGGGAGGCACCCGTGCTCTACCATCCTCATAAAGGTCGTATCAATATTGAATTGCAGGCACAGGGTGTGGCCCCCCTTAGTGACCTTCAAGCTACTCAGGAAACTACACGATGTCTGTTCTGGTGTTTGTACGGAAGGAGCATGCAGTGGGACAGACTCGACTTTGCGTATCTGTTTGAACCTGCCGAGGAAGACCCTGAGCGAGAGGTCTGGAATGCACGTCGAAGGTGGCTGCGGGACTTGCTAGGGGAAGAGTCCCGCGGAGATGAGCTCTTTGCAAACGCAGCCACTTTCGGAGAGGCGTTCTCGTACCCATCCGACATCACCTGGGTTCGCGATGGGTTTCCCTACGGCAAGGTTTACCGCTTCCTTGGGTGGAGGCATGATCTTCTATCCGAGGAAGAGCTGCAAGGTTTCTCTGCCAAATATTCGAAAATAGCCGACTTGGAGGTCACCTACCCGTTGCTTCATGTGGAGGAGTTGCCACGAAGAGCAAATTTCCTGGTGCCTCTAGCATCCACTAGTGAATCATCATTGAGGAGGTCGTTTCTCCGGCCTCAGTCGTCCCGCATTGTCCTTCTTTCTCGAGTGCAATGCGACCACGCCACTTTGATACCCTCCATCATTCGCCATATTTCCGTCGCCGCAACCGCTGTGTCTCTTCGAGAGACTTTATTCACCGGGACCCCACTTTATAATATTGCTTTCCCTCTTCTGATCACGGCAGTCACCGCCCCTGTAGCCCAAGATCACGTCCACTATCAACGATTAGAGACTCTCGGAGATGGCGTCCTGAAGTTTGTGGTATCGATGCATCTATTTGCCACCCAACCCTCGTGGTATGAAGGAAGACTCACAAGGCGTAAAGACCATATGGTCTCCAACTCCCGACTGGCAAAAGAAGCCATTAGACTATCCCTGTACAAGTGGATCGCACGCGATCGTTTTAACCCTCGGAAGTTCGTACCACAATACTTGACTCAGGAAGAAGCGGAGATTCCTGAGGACGTAGTCACTGGTGACTCATCTCAAGAAACGCGCAAAGCAGCTGAGGACTTGTCCACAAAGATGCTTGCGGACGTGGTAGAAGCCCTCATTGGAGCCGCTTACCTTCATGGCGGGTTTAATCTTGGCATTGAGTGTACCCGGCTCCTTGACCTCGGTGTCGGCCCCAAGCAAGGATGGCAACCTCTCGAGGTTTACATTGACAAAGCGCTTTCGCGCGTGGACACCCTTGAGTCCCCCACTCAAATGACAGACGTCGAACTCATGTTAGGATACACATTTACCCACAAAATCCTCCTCCTCGAAGCCATAACTCACGCAAGCTACCAATTCGATCTTCAGGTATCATATGAACGCATGGAGTTTTTGGGCGACTCTGTGCTTGATATGATCGTCACGCACCATCTCTATCATTACCCAGGAAAGGAATTTAGCCCTGGCCAGATGCATATCCGCAAATCTGCTGTCGTTAACAAGCATTTCCTCGCTTATATTTGTGTCCAGTGCTCGCTGGAGAAAGACGCGAGCTTACCTGGCCCCACCCACGGTGGTATTGCTATGGATGAAGAAACGCAACGGATATCTCTATACCAATATCTCCTCTACTCCGACCCAGCAATTCTGGACCAGCAAAGGGGGACGCTCGCTCGTTACCGGAAAGTGAAAGATGAAATAGATGAAGCCCTCCTTCACGGCACCACGTTCCCGTGGGCGGCCCTCACCCGCCTCCAAGCACCCAAATTCTTCAGCGACATGATCGAGAGTATCATCGGCGCCGTTTATCTCGACTCTCACGGAAATTTGGATGTCGTTCGTGAAATTCTTCGCAATCTGGGTATAATGCAACACCTGGAGCGCATCCTGAAGGATGAGGTCGATGTTTTGCATCCACTCAGCAGGCTGAACGTATGGGCTTCACGCGAATATAAGAAGTTAACCTCCGCATTTGAGGAAGAGAGGGGTCATGTCACCTGCACTATTGCTATAGAAGGCAGAGAGCCCGTACAGGCTACCGCAGAGAAACGAGGACGGGCTAGCAAAGAGGAGGCCAGATTCGCAGCAGCAGAGAAGGCGGTACAACTCTGGAACGTCCCAGCTACCGACGGAATCAAAGATGCATGAGTTCGAGATTTTATATCTTTTTATGGTACAAAGCAGCGGAATTGAAGATTGCATGAATTCGATATCTTGTACATCACGCGACAGGTCCCACTGTGACGGAGGGGATCTCGTCTTCTTCATATTTCACTCATCCACGCCGGTTTCGCGCCAGATATAACAGTGCGGGGCAGTCGGATTTGATGTGGTGGGTGCGCTTCGCTAAAGGCCACGTCAGTCAGGGTCAGGACAACGGGGAGCAAACTTGTCTTGCTCACTTGGAAACCGTGATCCAAACATCTGCTACACCAAACTATGATCCTGCGTCGTCCGGACGTCCGAAGTCAAGTAAGCAAGCAAAGCCATGACTGTCATGACGATCACGCTTTATTGTCGTCACGTCGTGGCGAATCGGCGATCCACTTGCTCTGATTGCTGATTGCCCTACCGTACATGTGTTTGTCGAATGCTCGGTCATTTTTGTAGCATCGTGCAGTAGAGGTTCAGTATAATTCCATCTTTCATCTTCTCTACACTTTGTGTGGGGAATTTATACATGGTATCTGGGTTAATACCTACAAGCCGCTCCCAGCCAACCAACGTTGTACCATGGCGAGTGCCTCTTTGGGTTTGTCGTACGGGACCTGTCACTATGAGTTGGCATTGCAATGGAGTTGAAAGTGAGCTTGACACTGACCATATGGCCTGCACCATCTATAGTAGCAAACGTGAGTCCATTCGCACTCCTGGTCTTCCCAGCGATCTCTCCCTCAACCAGCCAAGCCTCGAGTGGTTGCTGTCCAAACGCTTCTTTGCCGCTCCACTCCATGTTAAGTGTCCACGCCTGGTTACCGAGCCAGTTGCAAATCCAGTCATAAGTGCCTACATATATCAATGCGCGTACGCCGCGTTCGAGAAGTGCAGCGACATGAGGGTATGTTGCGTGATACTCATCCTCAGCTAAGGCAAAAGCCTGTCCAACAGCATCACTGCAGGAGCTGAAGTTACCTGTGACGGAGGGATCCACGCCGAGCTTTTCGCGCACGGAGGGGCGATCAAGGAAGCTTGATATATACCTGATATGAATGTTTAGTCATGTTGTTTGTACAGAAGTAGCATCGACTCACTTCGTGACCGGATAGCACAAAGTCTCCTCGATAGGTCCATCGCAGTCTTTGCTGATATCGTAGGGATTCTTGCCTATCATAGCATAAACGTGTGGTGGACAAGAGAGATTGTTATAAGTTAAGCCTACCGGTCGAGAAGAAAGCACCGGATATCTCAGTATCGCAAAAGCTTGCAGCTGCACCGCAGTTCATTGCATCAAACTGGTTAATGCATGATTCTGTCAACCACTTTTGGCAGCGAGGAAGCTGTGGGAAGTAGGTCAGCTCCGACGACGTCACCTGCATGAAGGCATCGAACCGCTTGCTTCATACGATTGCAGGAACTGGAGAGATAGTCAATCAAGGCATGACAGTGTTAGAATTCACATACGAGATACTTTGCACAGGGAAAACTGATGCACCGGTGCATTGCATTTCTACATAGGCCGCCGACATTGTGTAAAAGTCGGTCAAACCGTTACCTGCACATGGGATGAGCTGATGAAAGGTTTCTGATACCTATAGTTACCGATCATGATAGACTGGAGGTTGATGGGGGTGGCGCCAGCCGCGGTTAGCACGGCATTTTGGTCGTAGACTTCAGCAGCAAAGACTGGAATGTAACGCCCCTTCAGTCTCCCGATTAGTCTCTCTCTACGCCAGAAGGGTAGGTACATACTCCATAAGACTCTCCGGCCATGTGAAACGCGCGTCCTTTGAACTGGGTAAAGTTTTCAAAGAAAATGGCGACAAACGCAGCAATATCTTTCGCAGCTTCCTCAGTTGTGCTCTTTCCAGATGGTGAATAGTGTAGTTTAATGCGGCAGGCATTCCACCTACCACAGTCTCGCCATATTCAGCATACGAGAAACCAACACCGATTGGCTGGTCCACGAAGAAGACATTCGCATTGGAATTCCAGGACTCCGGATGGAATACGGTCCCATTGTCATTCACCACCCGACAAGGTCCCAGTTCCATATAGAGACCCAGGCTGGAGGAACACCCAGGACCTTATAAATATTGTGTTATTTGAATCGGAACACTTCCCACGGTACAACTCACCGCCATTGGTCCAGAAGATTACATCGTCTTTAGCAGGATCATTCCTACTCTCGAAGAAGTAAAAGAATAGATGCCTGGCCTCGATATCGATATAACCTGTGTAAGCGCTGAGGTTATCGTGTCAGTCCTGGCAAATACATCCACAGGCTGTTCTCACTTAACAGTTCCATCACAGAAATCAGAAGACTTCTTGATCCGAACGCTGTAGTTCGGGAACACAGGATGACCAAGAGTTGTGAATTGGGCCTCTGAGAGTACGCTGAGTTGCTCGACAGGATTGAACAACCCTTCATCGTAAGGCGCTGTATAAGACTGTGCAAATGATTTCACTGGCTGTTTTGAAGTTCCATGACCAGTAGGAGTGCCTAAACCGAAATACGCCTGGGTTGTCGCGCCAGCCGTAAGCGCAAAACAGAGGGTGCTGAAAACCCTCCCTTTGGTAAACATGGTGGGGAAAGGTAGAGTTGCGAAATGAAATAATCACAACGCGGCTTTGATTCCCAGACCATGTAGTTGACCATATGGGTCACGAGGTCACGAGGCCGCCGCGGCACCCATACCCTTCAGTCCAGTGAAACTTATTGAGTGTGGGAGACGCTAGGGACTGTCTTCCTTCTATTCGGTGGCTTCTCGTGTTCCCCCATTACCCAAACTAAGTAATACTCCTATGATGTTCAAATTTGGGTCAATTTGGCGGCTTTTAGTTCAGCCGAAAAGCTGTTTTACTATATATAGCTATTTGTTGTAAATCGACAAATATGCCAAAATACATATGGCGCGCTTGCATGAAAATTCATTCAAGTTTAAGCAGGACGTGTCAGTGACACGTACAGTGACGCCTCCCAACTATTTCAGCGATTTCGCCTCTGCCAGACCTTGTTAATCATGTCTCCTCCAATTTCCGGGAAAAGCAAGGAGTCCGGGACTGCCCGGATTCTGGGGTCTGGTGCATCTGGTGCGTACTTTGGTCATGGTCTGCTATGCTGGCAATGAAGTAGCTCACTGCGTCATGGCCACCAGGTGTCGCTGAGCTGCTGGTATTCCATCCAGTTGACACAGTAGCCAAACGGCTTATGAGCAACAAAGCCAAAGTGATTATCACCATAACACTCATTTACTGTATCTTGTTGACTACCCTTGGCACCAGGTCTCCTTCTCGGCACTCTCCCCAATCATCTTCCGAGACTATGCTACGGCTTCCCTACCAAAAAAACTTCTGTCTCTCTTCCCCGGTCTTGGATATGCGGCAGGGTACAAAATTTCCCAAAGAATATACAAATTTGGTGGGCAGCCGTGGTTCAATGAGGTCATCACCCGACATTACAAGGATGAGTTCACGCGCGTATTTGGTGAGAGGAAAGGGAAAATGATGATGCAGGCAACTGCTGGCAGGTGAGCTTCATTTTTTCCGTGTGCTCAACAAAATTCCTAAACCGTGTTGATTCCTTCGTGCAGCTTGACCGGCATCGGTGAAGTCGTGAGTCATATATTTCATCCCTAGCTTCTTCGAGGGTTATTAATTTTTCATAAGGTCCTACTTCCTTTGGACGCCTTGAAGATAAAACGGCAAGTAAATCCTGAGGCGTTCCGTGGACGAGGAGTCCTTCGGATATTCATGGAAGAAGGCACTACCCTATACCGTGGATGGGGCTGGACTATGGCGCGTAACGCGCCAGGCTCTTTTGCGGTAAGTTCATTGATGGTGGAATTTATTTTTTCCTCGTTCTGAACCTCAGTTTCAGCTTTTCGGCGCGTCGGCGGTTACGAAGGAGTACGCCCTTGGCGTCACAGACTATTCCAAAGCCACATGGACCCAGAACTTCATCGCATCCATTGCAGGAGCTGTTGCGTCGATCACGATTGCAGCACCGCTTGACACAGTCAAGACTCGTATCCAAAATGCAAACTTCGAGCAGAAGGTGCCTGGCCTCACGGTTGTGAGGGACCTTATCCGAAATGAAGGTCCTACGGCCTTCTTCAAGGGCTTGACCCCAAAAGTGATTACTATTTGTCCTGGTGCGACCTCTTGCTAACGACTTGTGAATGTAGATTCTTGTCGTTGGGCCGAAGCTGGTCTTCAGTTATACCCTCGCACAATCACTAATACCCTTATTTGGGAAGTACGTATGAGCGGCAACGCACCATCACTTAGTCTACGATATCTCGATGCTGCCTGGCTTCTGGTCATTGGTTATAACCTTGTTCAATTTGCTACGCTGATCTAGAAGCAACAGAGTAATACACTCATCTCACAAATAAAGTCGTCAAGGACGAGCGTGGCACCTCTGCCTTAACTGTACTAGATTATCAAGAGGAAGCCTCTGCTATCACCACCCTGTCTCCGTGTCTGAATCAAATTCGCACTACCTCCGTGCGTCTGAAGGGTTCATTTGGTGCCAAAAGTGGACCATCGCTGTAAATCTCAGCTTACCGATGCTATGCCTGGATAAGTACTTTACAGTGAGCGCGAAGCAAAAAGTGTTTTCCATACTCGGCTTAACTTGGGTCTCAGAGCTTCTTCATTCTTTGCAGCCATGAACCGTGCTGCCGAAGTCTATGCAGTCCAATTCTATCTTCTAGTGACAAGTTCACGCCTTCGTATCATGGAACACTTCTCCTGAGACATCCAGCTTCCGATTCGTAATATAGACTATAGGGGAATCAGAACCTGGATGTCTCAGAGAGGGTTCATCAGAAGGAAGCTCACTCTGGACCCTCCTGAGGCACTCATCGAGTTTCCCAATTCGCCAGGCATTCTTTGTATGACTGGTGGCCGCACTGCCAGTGGATGCCGCAGCCCTATGCAGCCTGGGTCGTGCTTTATTTCTGGAATTCGATTTTGGAGATCAGCCATACTCACATATATCCGACAATCTCCTCCGGGCAGTGCCGTGGCCTAGACCATCATGGTACAAGATTACCTGAATCTACTACAATCGGACAGCAAGCGGCCGGACTGTCGTCCCAGTATCTCGCATACTCCAATGGGGTTTCACTGGGTTGAAGACTCGAGAATATCCCCGGCTACCGCGAGCGCTGGCCTGGTAATTCATCCGTCAATTGCCAATTGTTTCTGATCGCCTTCAACTAAGGCCCCGCGTTGTGCTTGTCTTGTGTCTTGAAACTCTACCATCGTGTTCACCAAATGCAAGACCTTTATCATCCTCTGTTTCGCGCTTACAGGCGGCGCGACAACGCAGTCGTTCCTCGGTATAGGAACTTCCGATCACGGAACTTCAAGACAGCCAGTGAAGTCGTTTACAACGTCTTACAGTGCCTTCGGACAAAGAGTTGTTCCATCCTGTCGAGCAACTCAGCGCACTCTCAGAGGTACAATTTACCACCCTCGGTCACCCTGTGTTCTTGAACTACAGCGTCCGCATTAAAAAGTCTAGTGATTTTTGTGATGAAACTGTGAAGCGAGTACAGTCTGCGGATGTATTCATCAGGGCTGACACGACAACAAGTCGACCCTCAGCACTTACACGGGGTATATAGACATCGAGGCCAGGCGTTTTTTCTTTTACTTCTTCGAGAGGAGGAATGATCCTGCCAAAAACGATGTGATCTTCTGGACCAATGGTGGTGAGTTGCATCATAGGGTAGCGTTCCTATCGATGTGGTTTGACGTACAACATTTAGGCCGATCACTGGCTTCCCGTATGTTCGGTCGATCTATTGACGCAAGGCTTGAACGGGGAACCGCTCAGATTTCCCCTTCATCTGTGGTACTCTCCGACTGCGCTATCGCGTTGCGCACCCATTAACCGTGCTATCTATCACATCACGTCCGGTGCCGCTGCAAAAGCTTGGTGCGGCACGGTTATCTTCCTGAAGTTCAACGGGTCTCGGCGTAAGGGTTTTTCCAAAGTAGTCGGGGTCGGTGGTACATTGTGTCTAAAAAGTGTACAACTGTCTACAAAAATATTCACATGGTGCAAGAGACAAAAGTGCCCAGACAAAAGAGGTGCTGATAGCTTGAAGAAAGGACGGCGTGAGCTGGTGAATTCCTGTCCAGATGCCCTTGCTGGAGAATAAGGCCTCAAGTACCGAAATCTAATATTGTTCAGCCCAGGATCGTCTGCCTGTAACCTTGGCTTGAAGAATATATCACAATCGAGAGAGGTTCCAAAAACTCACTACCGGACAAAATTTACTAGATGGCGGTGATGGCGCAAGCGGCTTAGCATGGCCCGGCGGAAGGCTCTCAACAGGGGAATAGTAGTCGTCGAACACATTGCTGCGTCTTGTGGTAGATAAATTGATGCAATCATGCTCATAACTAAGGGCACTTAAGCGCGGCTCTTCTCGTCGGCTTCACCATATGACACTTGCGATGGATTATCCGATATAACCTTATCTTCCCCTTCAAAAGCGGCATCGGCCTTCTCGAAATGAGAACTGTGGTTTCTAGGAGGATGTGAGCAATTCGATTTCTAAGGACATGAGTGGGACTTACTCAGGTCCAATGATCGTGATGATAACCGCGAGTGCAACAACAGCACCAATAAAGATGGCTTGCACCTGATGGAGTATGGATGAGACCATACCGAAGTGGAACTTGGAGGCTTACCGTTGCATAGTCTGGAACCACAGTGGGAACTCCATCCTCAATTATGGTCGTCTTAAAGTGGTTACCGCCAGCTGATATACATTAAAATCGTCCTTGGCTGAAGGGAGCATCACTGTCCACTCACTGGCTTCAATCTGTGCTGATGCTGACGATACCATCTACCAGGATCACGTTAGCCACAAGTATCGCGCGATGTCCACTCGACTTACATTACCGAGCTGGTAAACAACACCAGGGAATGTTGCTCTGAATGCTGGTGGGGACATCTCGGCCAGTTGGATCGGGATCTACAATGATGTCGGGAGACAGGTTTGCAACAAGAGTAGGAGAACACGTACGACGCCCCAGGCGCCCTGAACACCGAGTTGAAAGCAGAACGCTCCGACAGAAAGGGCAGAGAACGAGGAGGGTAGAACCCATAATGGAATGAACGCTGCGAACAATCATAAATCTTGGTCTATTTATTACCGGAATTGGTGCTTACCTCCGACGAGAAGCACGAAAATTCTGATGAAAGGTGAGTAAAGCTATGCAAATACCATTATGGAACGCACATACACGATCGTCAGGCGGCGTCCAATGTACTGGCTTGCCCATCCGCCAATAGCACCGCCGCTGTATGGCCGTCAGGACTTTGACTGTATGTAGAACTAACTAACAACTCACACAACAGCACCCTGTTAAGGCATATTGAGAGTTGACATGCAGATAATTTTGTAAGACGTACGCAGTTGCTAATAATGGTCGCGATACTCGCGCTGTGAGCAGTGAAACCCTTGGTGGTCTCGAGGTACGTGGGATACAGATCCTAAGCATGTTGCATTATGAAGCGCATGTTCCTACGCGGGATGCACGTACCTGTGAACCATGAGCCATGAAATTAAGCACTGCAAAGGGGTATTGGTATGTTCATTGTCAGGGAGCTAAAAAAAATTACCTGTCATTAAGAGCACTGCGTAAATGCATAAAAGCCAGTGACGCTCAAGCATATCCTTCGTTTCCCTAATGAAAATCTTGGTTTTCTGCGAGGTATTAGTACCATTTGCATTCCCTTGTTCCTTGGTACGCGAGAAGAACGCGCTCTCAGGAACAAGAGCGCGGATAACCGCGGCGAAGAAGGTGATGCCTGCTCCAGTCCAGAAAATCACCCGCCATGTGTGCTTGGCTACCAAGGTCAGATTGATAACGGCTGCAAGCAGGGATCCGACAACATAGCCTTCCTGCAAGATCCCGCTTGCAAGCCCACGAAGCTCAACAGGCAAGTTCTCAAGAGCTGAGGACGATGAAAGCCCCCAGATTCCACCCATAGCAATACCAAATAGTGCACGAACGGCGAGGAATTGCGAAAAAGTGTTGACAAAGCCAGTTCCCAGTTCAAGAGCAGAACAAATAATGAGATTAACAACCAGTGGCCACTTGCGGCCAAACCGGTCAGATACGATACCAAATATCATCTATGTAGTAAATGGTAAGCTTAGTGGGGAACTGCGGGCATGATGCTTACGGCACCGACTGATCGGAATAAGAGAGTTAACGTCAACGCGGTCGTCTGTGACCATGTCGTGCCAATCAGCTGCGCAAGCAACGAGGGAAGGAAAAAGACGTACAATCGCACTCGTTGACTTTCCAAATTGTTTAGACAAGAGCGGTACCGTTAGCGATACCGCGAAGAAATCGATGGCGTCGCATGTCCAGGCAAGCCAGCTATCGCAACTTTTGGTTAAGACACAGCGCGAGGCTAGCGATGGATCTAGGATACTAACCCAGACCAGAACAGAACCCACTGCATCAAGGTGAGGCTTTTAAGCGCAACAACTACAGCACAAAAAGGGGCACGATTCTCGCGACGTGGGATGAGCTCTCGAATAAATCTTGGTGCCATGGTGGGCTTGGGATGGTCTGATTTCGGAGGAGGGTCAGCGTCAGAGCGTGCTTTATATTCGCGAGAAGGCGATCAGGACCACCCTAACCTCGGGTACTCAGTGTGCAAGGTGATAACCCCCACCAATATAGTTCTTTGGCCTCAAGTATTCACGTTCCACGTCATCCGATCCTTCCTCATACAAAATGGTGCTTCCAATTTCAATCATCAAACCTCATGCCGAGAATTCAGCGGAATGCATCCTGGAGAGGCTAGCGCAAAACCCCAAACACCGCCGGGCCTGTAATAATTGACACAGCATGATAAACGCAAGGTGATTGGAAGGGCAGGAATCAGGTATTTACTTACTCATTGCACTTCTGCTTCTAGCTAACGTTAACGCATTAGCTACAGTACCAACATCGATCATCGGAGCGGGGCTATGCATATCGGTTAACAATAAGCATCACATCTTGGACATAATTCGAACTTATTCAGACGGTCTCGAATTCGGTTTCTTAGCCACATCTTGCTTAACCTCTGACGAGTTAAGATTTCTTGGATCTATGCGGAGCCTGTCGCGCACGGAGAGGCGATAAAGTATATACCTAGCATAAACTTTTAGCTAGGCTGCTTCACACCGTGACAGAAGTAGTATTAGCTCACCGGGTAGCACAACGTCTCCTCGATGAATCCATCGCAGCCCTCCTTAAATGATATCGTGGGGATTATTGCCTGCCACTGCATAAATGTGTGCACGTAGACAAGGGAGACCGTCAAGGTCAAGCCTACGGACGGTCGAGAAACAATACAATGGCTCAAAGGGAATTCACGTCATAGAAACGCTCTCAGCTGTCGCGTCAGTCCCCGGCAGGCGCCGGAAAGACTCGTGCAACACGTCGATCTAGCTGTCGATTCCAAACGCACACAGTCATGGATCCAGACGCGGAGCATGTTGTACAATAAGAGTTCAAGATATTTGAGAGTTCATAGAAAGGGTAGATCTTCCCGGGCCAGGTGAAAATGACGCTGTGGTTGTGATGCGCCTGACACGACCGCGGCCGTAAAGACATGCTCGATGCTCAATTACCAAGATCTGTCCCAGGTGCAACATTCGTCACGTCCAGCGGAGTTTAAAACTTCAAAATGAAGTTTGGTGTGAGTTGGAAGTCAGTCACGCCGTTAACTGTACATGAGATGAACTAATGAACAGTGTCTGATGCCTACAGCTGCCAATTATCTGAAGATTGATGGGCGTGACACCAGCTACCACGGCACTCACTTTTTATTATGATTCCGACTGACAAGAATTCCGAGTACCAGTAACTATGATTGGATAACAGACGAACTCTAGCCTTTAGATTTCGTACACCGGTGAGCGCCCACTTTTACAACGCCTCAACTGGGCTTCCCTGAAGAGGTCTCGCATTAACTCTAGTTCGTCTATAGTCTTTTCTGACAGTTTTTGGTCTCTCACTGTGGAAACCATAGTGCTGTTGGCGACGATGTACACCCTCTGATCGGGTAAATTCGCATCCTGAAGGTTGCGCCTCACGGTGGCACGAGTTTCGGCGATGTATTGCTCGCGCGCGGAGCTATACAATGCGTTACGACGCGAGTGGTTTTCATCTTCATCGCTATCATAACCCAATTCCTTGATGATGTTTCTGATATGCGTGTCTGATTTCGACCGCACGATATAAGTGGGGATGTTAAAACGCCGGCAATTGACCAGCATGGCGAGGTCAGTCATTGTAAACCGGCTGTCGAAAAGGATAATGATGCAGTCGAAAACGTAGAGTCCTTGTGCAGTGAAATACTGCCAATCTGGCGTGTTCAATGTGCCGGATCCTGGGACATCGTACCAAGCGAACGGGTTCCGCGGGTTTGGATCTGAGAATCTGGTGACGTCCGCGGTGGTCTCAACCACCCCCGTTGGGGCAGCCCCCTGATCTCTGTTTCGAAGGCCTCGGAAGGCATTGATCAGCGATGACTTTCCCGCACCCGAAACCCCTGTCACCGCGAAATGGAATAGCCCTTCCTCGTATTGGACTCTGTGCTTTGCCGACTGTATCTCCTTATCGCTGGGGATGTTTACGAGCTGGAAGGCGCTGTGTTTTTCCAAGGTCTGCGGGTCATCCTTCCCATTTATGGCATTTCCAGCAATTGTAGTGCTTGCTGTAGCATCGACTTGAGCCAAAAATGCAAGTGGACAACGGATACTTTCTTGCCTTTTTTGTTGGACTTCGTGCCCGAGACGTCTTTTCCCTTCACATCCATGTGGAGCACGGCGGCTTGACGCCCCGGTGTTTCATACAGACGCCTCCGTGTCGTTTCTTCTGAAGCATGTATTCCTACTTCGCTTGGCCTCCGCCCCACATCAGCTACATGATCTGTTTGTGCCCAGTAAGTTTCTTCAACGTTCGCCCCGGTGGTATGTGGTGCTATATTGGCTTGGAGTTCGGCTGTTTCTCCCCCCCTAATTTCTTCTTCCGCGTCCAGAACGATATGATCTTCGTCTTCCCATTCATCATCCTGCCATTCCGCCATTGGCATCCTGTTAGATTGTCGTTGAAGATATGAGTCTCTGGCGAGTCTCAGGTTTGCGAAAGTGGGGTTTTCGAGGATTCCTGATGACTGAATTTCTTCGATGATTGTAAGAACGATGCCAGCGATGGCCCGAAGACCATTCGCGGGGAGGGACATTGATGTACCCATCGTTCATGCGACAGGTTAAAGTTGTCTATCACACACTCGAAGGGAAGGTAGGAAAGATGGGTCTTGCAGAAGGCGGTGGTTTTATATGCATCTTGTAATGCTGTGTCGCCTCGAGGACCAATGCACATTAGAGGTCCGGCTTGTCTCGTGGCTGATCGTCTTTTCTCTAAAGGGCAGTTGTGGAAACTACCATATAGTGCAAGCCCGCGAGGTTTTACTTTCATGCCCGCTTGTTGCCTGATCCAGGCCAAGGGTATTGCGCTAGTTGGACCTCCATTGACACTTTTGTACTCAAACAGTATACGATATACATATGTGAGCGAAGCCGGTGCCTAGTTAGAAGGATAAAGATGATGATGATGATGATATCAATAATAATAATAATAATTGTAAGGCAGGAGAATTGGAGGTGTGTTAGCGGATACCGATGACTTAAGAACTTGAATATTGTGGGTGATAGGGCAGTGATGGCCTGGGAAGGAGGCTTCCTGAGAGCAACAGACCATCATTCGATGACGTAGAGCTCAGGGATCCAAACATTCCTGTAATAATGGGCCGACAGGATAATCACATCTGACGGACGAACACCGTTTTCGCTGAAGGTCCACTTTTCCCAACCACGTGCGACGGGCTTTCCCTAATGACCAAGACGTTAAGTACCATGTGTCAGTGTCAATATTAAACATACCTTTGCGCGGTTGTAAACATCTGCAATCAGATAAGCAATCTGTTGGGCGAACTCTTGACGAGTTGTCGGTCTACCACCACTCAGTGTCTCAAAGCGATAACGAGATGCATCCGAAAAACTGCAGGGCAGGTATCCGGGCCACTACATAAGAAGGTTAACACAAACTATTATAGCGCAGATAAGTGATACTCACCTCTAGTGCGAGAGTAGTATTTCGCCAGCCATGATGAGCGAATACTGTGTCAGTCGGACTGTCAACGACAACTTTCTGCTTCAGAAGATCCTTCACGCGCACGCCAGGCCAGTTACTAGTGCTAAACGTGACGCCAGGGAAGCTTTCCTGAGAGGGAGTGATACCCTGTGGGCGTGGGACACGCTCCGCTCTCCTACCATCCGCGAGGAACCAATGCAGTGGCATCGGGGCATAGAGGGTCGAGGGGTGAGGGGCAGGAAGTGAATACCGAGAGTATTGCTAATATAATGTTTGTGTAAGAATGCAAAGAAACACGGAAAGAACATGGAGGTTACTCACTTGGTGAGACCCGGCTCCGCCAGGGTTCACGATCAATTGGTTAGGCTGCACATAGGCCATACTGGACTAGAAATAATGGGAGGTGAAATAGAATGTCCGCGTTGCAAGATAACTGCGATGTTCGAGCTGATGAGATGCCCATCCTAAGCACCCTGCGTGTTTTATACTACCCATAGCGTCAGAACAGTCCACAGAACTGTGGATAGTCTGTAACGTAAGTGGTCTGGAGCCAGAGCGCTCACTCAAAGTGTCCAGTAAGCTGTGAATCATAAAACGAGACATCGGCCATTCAACGATACGCATCGTGACACAATGAACGCTTGGAAGAAAATAATGGCGGTCACGGTGCCACCAGGGATGATTGTGCCACTAGAAGACATTAGTTTGAGACAATGTGCTTTGAATGCACGTGCAACGCAATACGAGACCTGTTAATGGCCACCGTCTATCAGCGGAAAACTAACCCTCAGTGACAGAAGCCAAAGCTCACCAATTACTACGAGTGGTTCAGTAACCGGGAACGACTAGTCCTTGATGCAAGTGGCAGAAGACCGTAACGGCACACTTTTCAAAGAACAGCCAACTGTCCCGTAAACCTGGAACTCAAAATTTGGAGTCGGGGACTAGAACGAGCCATTTCACGAAACAACTCGAATCACTACTAATGCAACTGCCGCGGGGTACTGTAAACCATGAGAGGCAGACAAAAACATTGACACTTGGACAGCTTGTGGTTACAAGGAGTATTGATTGCAACTAGCATTGAGGCCACACTAGCAGCCCCATAGATGACCGGGTCGATCACCGTAGTGGTAGCGTGAAGCGGTTATGTGTTTTGCTCAAATTTGAAATTACCAAAAAAGGCATGTGTAGAAAGAGTCTGAACGACAAGTACAAGTACTGTCTGTGTACAGCAAGTGTACAAGGCCGCGAGGCTCGAAAGCGTTATGTGGTGAAGGCGTAGTTGGTGCCCGCTCACGTTCCTCTAGTGCCCCACCTGCCAAGGATGCCACACATAAGAGTACTAGCACTACGCCAGGCAAGCGCTTGGTGCATCTTCACCTCAAGCGTGAAACCAAAGCTGTATATACGTGTCCCGCTGTATAATATGTGTAATAATATGTGTATTATTAGCGTTACAAGCGTGGACTCGACTCAAGCAATCCAACAATAGTACTACTTTCGGAGCACACAGAACTCAGGAATCCACACATCAGCGTGTAAACGTATGGACATGAGCACGATATCTTTTAAATGGACTCGTGAAGAGAGGGCCCAAGCGACAGATTCGACCGAAGGCAGTATTTTCTGTCGACTTGGTTAGTTCTGGCGAGAAGTCGATTTTTGGAGGAGGTAAGACCCACTGATGCAAGTAAGTAAAAATTGCGCAATGTTCTGCATATTGCAACTGCGAGGTCCTGCTTGGTATCTGGATAGACCGTGCTGCGTCCAGCGTGGCGAATATCAGGCGAATCATAACCAGGCCACTGCGAACTGAGTATCAGGTTTTTGATCGAATTAAAACCCAAATTCAATGTACCTGCAAGAATATTTTGAAACGACCCGCCATAAAAACAGTCTCTTCACTGTCCTGAATACATCTGCCGTTAAAGACATTCTTGACCGGGACACCAGGACGCCCATTATGATAAAACACAATGGGGGGATTGTGTGAATGACAGGGAACTGGAACACGCTGTGCTTTCTTTCTATCCAGTAGCAAAAGATTTTCAGGCAATTGTTCCTTCGTAGGTGACGGGGGTGAAGATGACTGCCAGGTTACAAATGAATCTGCGTTGTCCTGCTGAAGCAACTCCACTGAGACATACAGATAAAGATTTGCTAGGGGACCAGCCAGAGTGCCCCTTCAGATGTGCCATCTGGATGGGTCGAGCGTGCGTGCAACGCAATTATGCTCGGTAGTCGGAGGACTTGAAAATCCAGCTGTGAAGATGGCTGGATCATACCGCTCTGATAATGCCGCTGTGCTACTTTATAAGAATCGCATGGCCTGGCAGGTATACAAGCAAATGGCAGGTGCAGAGCAGGCCTCCACAATATGGCGTTGTATCTGGTCTGTCTGACCTTCGACGCGGCCATGGTGGAAGGCCTCCTGGTTGTTCCTTGATTTGGCGAAGGCCGAGCACCTGCAAACGAGATTGTGTCCTTTTTCTCCGTGGCTCAAAGAAATGGATTGTTTGCCAGACTTGCCAGGCCAGCATTCCCTGTAAGCTGTAATTCATAACGTTAAATAAGTAAGGTCTCATCGAAATCTGACATGAACATTATTCAGCACAGGATTGTCGGCCTGTAACCTTGGACTGTGAGTCAACAGAGGTTCCGATTCTCCGAACGGACTCGCTGGCAGGGAGGGGTTGCCAAATGGCCAGTGGCAGGTTCGTAGTGTGGTGGCAGGTGGCCCGGCCATATGACTCCATATGATGAATGTTCTGACTTCCAACCATCTCACAGCGTCACATGACCTTGGCCACAGGCATGCCTAAACTTAACTGTACCATAAAGTTTAAACCGCTTGGCCTTACTTACCATCGCACCAACAATATTCGTACTATAGCTAACAACGCACGATCCGCCAGGCTATCAACTTGGGAGTAGAGCTCGTTCATTACAATAAATTGTTGTCATGTCATGGTAGGTAAATACTGTGATCACGTTCGTACAAAAGAGGCGCCTGAGCAGCCTAAGCGTTGCTCTTATCGTCGACACCAATGAAGATGGCTTGTACCTGGTGAAGTATAAATGAAACAGCACGTAAGTGGAGTTCATTTGACTTCCCATTACATAATCTGGGACCGCAGTAAGGACTCCATCCTTCATGATGGTGGCCTTCAAGCAGTTACCGCCAGCTGATATATATTAAGAACTTTCTCGGCGAAACGACTATCCACCCACTGGCTTCAATTTGTGTTGATACTGACGATACCAGCCACCTGATGTTGCTGGATGGATATATCCTTTTGGGCTATAGCCCTAAAACTAGGATACATCATTCAGTTAGATTATCCATTATCTATTATCCAGATGGATGTATCCCATGGTGGATCCCATCTGTTGCATACACAGCCGCATTTTTCGCATTTTTGAAACTCAGCTGTTTGTCATTCCAGGATATATTCATTATTCACAAAATATATCCCATTTTGGTCACCTCCTCATTGTCAGGTCTTCCCACATTATTCCCACACATCACATGTTCGCATTTTTCAGCCACACAGTGTGGGAATTACCCCACAACACCAAAAACATCGCCCATTTTGGGAATCTCCACAATATCAATTGTTCCCACACCCTCCCCATATCACTGCAGCTTCACCACCACACCACAATTGCTCCCCTTTCATATATAAGTAGTAGTTTGGTTTATATATGTATAATATAATATAATAGACCGCTTTTTTTGTCTATTTGTGTACTTGCTCCTCCTCCAGGACCCTTTCAAAATGATGTAGGATACAAAACATTTTCGCACTTTTGCCCCTTTGACAAGGAAGTGTCCTAGGGTATTCAGAACATGATTATGAGTGAATATGAAGATATTCCCAACTTTATTTGACCCTCTGAAGTGTCCTACATCAATAAATCTAACACATATATAGAAAAACACAAAATATGTTCCCATTTAATTACTTGTAGATGGATAGACTTGTAAAAATGATTCCCAGCACCTATTCAGTAATATGAACAATGTATCAGGATCCTAGGACCATAGGACAACCCCCTGTTGCATGGTGTGCCCTCCTTCTCCTGGTGGTTTACCCCCTGTGAATTTTTTTCCTGTAGGACCGAACCTACATTGAGGTAAGGGGTCTATTTCTATATATATTTGGAGTATGTCTGTCATATAGCTAGCCCTGGACACACACAGGATCCATCTACAGGAACAAAAACATAAAATATTGTATGTTTGGCATTTTTGATGTTTTTTAGTATATTACACTTGCACACATGGTCCACCCTGCTCATTTATAATCAGTAGTACATGCATACATGTGTTCTACACTAAATACCAGCTAGATATATGGCAAAAACATGAGATCTGATGTAGAGGGGGTATTTCTACTGATCAGAAGCCTACATGGTAATCAAGCCTGTGATAAGTAATCAGAGACCTGTGATACCCCCAATATATATCCCTTATGATGTCCCTAAAGGCTTAGAAAGATCCATGAAGGATTCATGTAATGACAGGCAAAATGACATATGTGTGAAAAGTGACAATTGATATCTTTTTGCACAAAGTGTCATTTATATATGATAAATGTCAAAGATTTCATTTAAAATATGTAGGATAGATTGTAAACTACCTAAGGAACCTATACTACCTACTGCCCTGAGGGTAAAGGGTGGAGGGAAGGGATGTAGTGTAAACATGAGTTGACCCAGCATTAAAGTCTGACTACTGCTCAACTGACCATTTTCGATGTTTTGGGTTTGTGAAGTTTCCCACACTGAATTTCTTATCTATTTCACTTCCTCAGCACTCAATCATTGTTGGATTGTTCTATACATTTATATATATGATGCTGTATATATTCCAAATGTACTCCAGGTTTCTGATCATTAATATTTGATGTTTTGAAGGCATGGGCCCCTTATCAGTAGAAATAGCAAGCATATACACTAGCTCACAGCTCCAGCCTATTGTGAGCCGATCTTGGTCATAAAAAAGCAAGTATATATGCTTTGCTCATTATATATGAACAGGTTGTATCATAGATGCAATGGTAAGATACTGAAACACATCAAAAATGTCAAAAATGCGATTTTCTATGTTTTTGTTCCTGTAGCAGGATCCTATGTGTGTCCTGGGCCAGCTATATGATAGACCTACCTCAAATATACATAGAAATAGACCCCCCACTTCAATTGAGGTCCGGTCCTTCAGGAAAAAAATTCACAGGGGGTAAACCACTAGGAGAAGGGGGGCACACCATGCAACAGGGGATTATCCTATGGTCCTAGGCTCCTGATACATTGTTCATATTACTGAATAGGTGCTGGGAATCATTTTTCCAAGTCCATCCATCTACAAATAATTAAATGGGAACATATTTTGTGTTTTTCTATATATGTGTTAGATTTATTGATGTAGGACACTTCAGAGGGTCAAATAAAGTTGGGAATATCTTCATATATACTCATAATCATGTTCTGAATACCCTAGGACACTTCCTTGTCAAAGGGGCAAAAGTGCGAAAATGTTTTGTATCCTACATCATTTTGAAAGGGTCCTGGAGGAGGAGCAGGTACACAAATAGACAAAAAAAGCGGTCTATTATATTATATTATACATATATAAACCAAACTACTACTTATATATGAAAGGGGAGCAATTGTGGTGTGGTGGTGAAGCTGCAGTGATATGGGGAGGGTGTGGGAACAATTGATATTGTGGAGATTCCCAAAATGGGCGATGTTTTTGGTGTTGTGGGGGCGAACATGTGATGTGTGGGAATAATGTGGGAAGACCTGACATGAGGAGGTGACCAAAATGGGATATGTTTTGTGAATAATGAATATATCCTGGAATGACAAACAGCTGAGTTTCAAAAATGCGAAAAATGCGGCTGTGTATGTAACAGATGGGATTTTCATGGGATACATCCAATGGATAATGGATAATCTTACTGGATGATGTATCCTAGTTTTAGGCTTATAGTCCAGTTTGGATGTATCAATATAGCATTATGGACTCTACCAGCTATTTACCACCAACACGTTAGTACAAGTATCGCACGATTCCCCTTCTACAGACGTTGCTAAGCTGGTAAGCAACACCAGGGAATGTTGCTCTGAATCCTGGTGATGACATCTCCGCCAGTTGGATCGGGATCTACAATGACGTTTAGAGGATACATAAACCGTATTACTCGCGGCGACATATTAAGAGAACACTTACGACGCCCTGAACAACAACTTGAATACAGAACGCTCCAGCGGAGAGGCCAGAGAACGAGGAGGGTAAAACCCATAATGGAATGAACGCTGAGAGAACATAAATCTTGGCCTATATTACCGAGATTGGTGCTTACCTCCGACGAGAAGCACAAAATTCTGATGAAAAGGTGAGCAAATATTATGGAATGCACATACATGATCGTCAAGCGGCGTCCAATGTACTGACTCGCCAATCCAGCAATAACACCGCCGCTGCGCAACCCTCAGGACTTTGACTGTTTGCAGAATCAACCAACTCACGCAATAGCACCCTGTTAGAGAATATTGGGAGTTGCCACACAGGTAATTCTGTAAAACGTACACAGTTGCCAATAATGGTCGCGATAGTCGCATCGTGAGCTGAAACCCTTGGTGGTCTCGAGATATGTGGGATACAGATCCTAAGCGGACATTACATTATGGGATGCACGTTCATATGCGGGATGCACGTACCTGTGAACCATGAGTCATGAAATTGAATCCTGCAGAGGAATGTCGATATGTTGATCGTTGGGGGCTCGGAGCAAGCCAAACACTCACCTGTCGTTAAGAGCATTGAGTAAATGTATAAGAGCCAGTGACGCTTAAGCATCCCCTTTGTTTCCCTAAGGAAAAGCTTAGTTTTCTGCGAGGTATTGGTCCCTCTCGCCTTTTCTTGTTCCTTGGCACGCAAGAAGAACGCACTCTCGGGGACAAGAGCACGGATAACCGCGGTGTTGGAATCCGACGAGACGAAGGAAACGGAAGACGGACCGTAGAAGATGAGAGTGAAACAGTACGAGCGCAACCAGTGAGTACGACGAGGCGACGCGTTGACGTCGGCCGAGGCTCGTCGATATTGGAATGTCTATCTCTAAGTAACGGACAATTTACTTATCATTTACTTATCTATCCTATCCGTACTATAAAGGACCGAACGAGTCGTTAGAACATCTCAGGTCTTTTCATAGAGCCTGAGATGTAAGTCTCATATATTTTTCGCGTTATTCTAAAGAGCTAACATACCATTAGATATTTATTCTACTAGGTACTTTACCCGCTCTTACTAGAGGTCTTTTCATAGAGCCTGAGATATATTTATTCTACTAGCTCCCGCTTCGTGCGCCGCTCGCCTGAACTCACTTTACGCGGCACTGCTCCAGTCCAGAAAATCATCCGTCATGCATGCCCTGCTACCGAGGTCAAGTTGATAACTGCTGCAATGAGGTACCCAACAGCATTGTCTTCCTGCCAAAACCCACTTCCAATTCCACGAAGCTCGGCGGGCAAGTTCTCAAGAGCTGAAGATGACGAAAGTCCCCATGTTCCACCTATCGGGACACCAAATAGGGCACGGAGGGCGAGGAATTGCGGAAACGTGCGGACAAAGCCAGTTCCGAGCTCAAGAACACAACAGAGAAGGAGTCTAAAAACTCGTGGCCACTTGCGGCCAAACCTGTCAGATAAGATACCAAATATGATGGTAAGCCTCGTTGATATGCAGCAAGTTGAAACAGACAATGCTTATTTCGATGCCCTGAATCATGCAGAAACTCCCAATTATACACCCTCTAGTCGTCCACGAGATGATGCTTCTTCGTTCTATGCTGATCGACAAACGCGGAACAAGAGCGTCAACGTCAAGGCGGTCGTCTGTGCTCATGTGGTACCACATCGGCACGTAGGCATTGCAATGAGAGAAGGGGGAAATCGTACGATAGTACTGGTCAACTTGCCAAATTGTGTTGACAAGAGCGCGATACCGTGAGCGATACTGTGAAGAAGTCCATGGCATCGCACATCCAGGCAAGCTAGCTATCGTGACACGTGGTTAGGATGATAGCGTGAGACTAGCGATGGAGGGGAACACTGACCCAGACCAGAACTGAGCCCACTGCACCCAGGTGAGATTTTTGAGCGTAGCAAGTATGGTGCCAGGAGGGGCACGCCTCTCTCGACGCAGGATGAGGTTACGCAAAAATCTTGGTGCTATAGTGGGGGCGAGATAACAGAACAGGGAGGTTGAGGGTAGCTACGGCGCTCTATAGAGCATGTTTCATCTATATGTACCAGTATTGATATTCGAGAGAATGTGATCAACGCCATTCTGCAAGACTGTCGTCCCTTAACCGTTACGCCAAAAGGCAGTGATAATAAAAGCTCAAGCGCTCACGCTTCATTATCGCGGACAGTACTAGTATTTATTGGAACTCAGGTAAGTCAACGGACTTACACATTCTAACCCAAAGTAACATATCATAATGGAAAAGTGAGGGTGACGTCACGGTGCTAAAATAGGGACGCACATAGTGTGGGACAGCCTATGACCCTAGCCTAGCCTCCCCTAACCAGACCAATTGAAGGCAACAATCCGTGACCCGTCTCAGAGAACGGGTACAGACACTCGTACAGACACTCATTGCTTCCGAGTATTAAATACGCTACGACCCCCGTAAATGGTATTCATTCATTCATTCACAATTGAGGTATAACACGCGACCTACCAACAACGCTAATGGCCGCGCTACTATCAACTCGGAGGAAAAAATCGTTCATTAAAAATGACACATTGTTGTCATGCTGTGGTAGGTAGGTAATGCGATCATATTCGTACTACTACATAAGAGGCGCTCAGTGAGCGACCTAAGCGCTGCTCTTCTCGTCGACCTCATGAAACGACGTTCGTGATGGGTCATCTGGGACAGCGTCATCGCTTCCGCCTCCTTCTTCAAAAGCAGTCTTGTGGTTCTCGAAATGTGAACCGTGGTTTCTAGTGGAAAATGAGCATTGGTATTTCAAAAAAATATGAGCGGGATTTACTCTGGCCCAATGATCGTGATGACGACCACGAATGCAGCAACGACACCAATGAAGATGGCTTGTACCTGGTGAAGTATAAATGAAACCGTACGTAAGTGGAACTCATTTGACTTACCGTTGCATAATCTGGGACTACAGTAAGGACTCCATTCTGCATGATGGTGGTCTTCAAGTTGTTACCGCCAGCTGATATACATTGAGAACTTCCTTGGCAAAAGGGAGTGTGACTGTCCACTCACTGGCTTCAATCTGTGCTGATGCTGACGATACCATCTATTCACCACGAACACGTCAATACAAGTATCGGATCATGTGCATTCAAACCTACGTTGCCAAGCTGGTAAGCAACACCAGGGAATGTTGCTCTGAATGCCGGTGGGGACATCTCCGCCAGTTGGATCGGGATCTACGATGATATATAAATAAGCCGTGTTCGCAACAAGATCAAAATAACACTTACGACACCCCAAGCGCCCTGAACACCGACCTGAATCCAGAATGCTCCAGCAGAGAGGCCAGAGAATGAGGAGGGTAAAACCCATAATGGAATGAACGCTGCGAGGGAACATAAGTCTTGGCCTATATTACCGGGATTGGTGCTTACCTCCGACGAGAAGCACAAAAATGCTGATGAAAAGGTGAGTAAAGCCACGCAAATATTATTATGGAATTCACATACACAATCGTCAGGCGGCGTCCAATGTACTGACTCACCCATCCAGCAATAACACCGCCGCTGTACAACCCTCAGGACTTTGACTGCTTGTAGAACCAACAAACAACTCACGCAATAGCACCCTGTTAGAGCATGTTGAGAATAGT
This sequence comes from Suillus paluster, assembly GCF_016628075.1. Taxonomy (NCBI): domain Eukaryota; kingdom Fungi; phylum Basidiomycota; class Agaricomycetes; order Boletales; family Suillaceae; genus Suillus; species Suillus paluster. The sequence continues at coordinate 227,460 of NW_024537618.1, forward strand.
CAGACAGATAATTTTGTAAAACGTACGCAGTTGCCAATAATGGTCGCGATAGTCGCATCGTGGGTACTGAAACCCTTGGTGGTCTCGAGATACGTGGGATACAGATCCTGAGCGGACAATACATTATAGAACGCATGTTCATGCGCGGGATGCACGTACTTGTGAACCGTGAGACATGAAATTGAATCCTGCAGAGGATTATTCGACATGTTGATTGTTAGGGAGCAAGAGAAAGGCTAACCTGTCATTAAGAGCACTGCGTAAATGCATAAGAGCCAGTGACGCTTCAACATCTCCTTCGTTTCCCTGAAGAAAATCTTGGTTTTCTGCGAGGTATTGGTCCCTTTCGCCTTCTCTAGTTCCTTGGCACGCAGGAAGAACGCGCTCTCAGGAACAAGAACACGGATACAGGCGGCAAAGAAAGTGATGCCTGATCCGGTCCAGAAAAGCACCCGCCAGGTGTGTTCGGCTACCAAGGTCAGGTTGATGACGGCTGCAATGAGGTACCCAACGGCATATCCTTCTTGCAACACTCCACTTGCAATCCCACGAAGCTCAACGGGCAAGTTCTCAAGGGCTGAGGCTGACGAAAGTCCCCATATTCCACCCATAGCAATTCCGAATAGGGAACGAACGGCGAGGAATTGTGTGTACGTGTTGACAAAGGCAGTTCCGAGCTCAAGAACACAGCAGAGAAGGAGATTGATAATCAATGGCCACTTGCGGCCAAACCGGTCAGATAAGATGCCAAATAAGATCTGGGGAATGGTAAGCTTATAGTTAGCAGGACACAGCATGAACGATGCTTACAGCGCCGACCGATCGGAATAAGAGCGTTAACGTGATGGCGGTCGTCTGTGGTCACGTAGCGTCACATCAGCGGCAGGAAGCGAGGAAAGGAAACTGAACATACGATCGCACTGGTTGACCTTCCAAATTGTGCTGATAAGAGTTTCACCGTGAGGGATACTGCGAAGAAATCAATGGCGTCGCATGTCCAGGCGAGCCAGCTATTGTGACAAAATGTGGTTAAGATGATAGCGTGAGGCTAACGATGGATGCAGAACACTGACCCAGACCAGAATTGAGCCCACTGCACCCAGGTGAGATTTTTGAGCGCAGCAAGTACGGCGCCAGGAGGGGCACGCTTCTCTCGACGCGGGATGAGATTGCGCAAAAATCTTGGTGCCATGATGAGGGTGGGATGGGGATTGATCAAGTAGGAGGGTGAGCGTCCAGAGTATGTTTATATTGAGATCAGAAGACAATCAGGAACATTTTAAACCTCAGGCACCCAACGTAACATATCATCATATGGGCGCGACGCGCTAAATGGGTGAGGCTAATATTATAGTTCAACAGCGCTTTAGCCCGCACGTTTCACAATCCTTTCCCCACACACATATCACATCAATGATATGCCATTGCAACCTCTGAGCCAAGCGGGGCCCCTGCTTCATTGTTCATCGTGACGCTGCGGAGCCCCAATTTCTGAGATTTCGGCTAAGCCTGTCAAGGCCTGTCAGCGCCTCTAGCTGATCTAGTGATAAATCGGCGTGCTCTGGCGTGAAGAGGCAGGCGTACAACTCCAAGGGGCTCAAACACCGCCTGCTCGGATAATCGACACGTCGTGAAAAATACAAGGTGAATGGAAAAGGCGGGGATATCGATAACTCATATCCTCTTTGTACTTCCGAGTCCGGAACATCACGGTTGAACGTTGAATATCATTGCAGAACTTCGTATCGGACATATCGGAGGCCACGCTAGCCACGTTTCGGAATCGTTCGGGCAGTTTGCAATTTCAAATTTAGTTATGATCCTAAAGGATGTCCGGTGAAAGAACCGGCAGTAAGTGATCGTCGTTGCAAGATGTCATGCCAGCTTTCATCCAACAACGAATGATGCCAGTAAGCTAGCCCGGATCTGCGTATACTCAATACTGCGATCAAAGAAGATACGTGCGTATACTGCAATGGTCACATCATGGTTTAGATCTGCAAAAGGTCGTCTCTGATACTATGGTGTGTACGATTATCTCCATTTCAAATTGTTCAAACTGTGCAACCTACCGGGCCTGTCATAGCAACATGCCATACTTAGGTTAGTTCATCGCTTCACCTTCTTGCCCCTTCTCGTCGTTTTTTTCTCCTTCTCATCTCCACCTTCTGCTTTCCGCTTTCGGCCAGCAGCAGGTTCAGTCGTCTTCACGCTGATGACTGTAGCTCCTTCCCCCTTCGCAAGCCTTACTACTTGTGCCTCAGCGACACTCCAGTCCGCGCTAGCATCGTTAATAGCATACCTGTAAAGCACGACCATAAGTCACGTTATAGTTGCCCTAGGTCTGGTCGATCCATGTCCGTGGCAAACGGAGGATGCAATCACACTCACTTGCTCAGATCCAGAGAGTCAATCATCTCGCGTTGCTTTTCGCGAAGCGCTTTTGTTGCTTCGTCGCCGGCTTCGTTTAACTCATCCTCGACATTTGATTCAACGGGTTTCCACTGCGCAGATTCGCCACCATCCCCGACACGTGAACTCGCGGTGGGAGGAGCCAACGGAATATCTGCGCCAATTGAAGCCTTCTGGATGTCGACAAGATGCTTCGTGATTTTGCGGACAACCTTGACGAACAAGGCTAGTGCCTGTGAAACAGGCAGCGAGAGCTCGCCCTGAAGAATCACGCCCTTGAGCATCTCAAAACGTGTATGATAAAATAGTATACCTCGACCTCCTCGATGGTCTTTCGCTGAAGACCGAGACCAAGGAGAATGGAGGCCTGAACCGCACTCAGCTTCACGTCGTCGCCTAACCGTCCTTCGAAATACAGAGAAGCCGCCGTTGGGAGCAGATCAAGGATAACGTGATAGTCAAGCATGTTATTGGCATATGACTCCAGACGCTTCAGGTCAAATGGTGACATCAGGATTGAGAGCTCTTGCGATCCCAGAGCTAGAGGTAGGGTTCGTCAGCAAGCCCTAGAAAGCTCCTGGAAATAATGTTACCCCGCGACTTTTCTCCGTCGAGTTTCTTCACGCCGACATTCGCTGCCTCGAGCACACTCAGTGCAGTGACGCTGCCAAACTCACGGAACTTGAAAGAGAGCAGAGATAGGAACCGCCGCCTGAAATCTGCGCAGCGTATTGAGTCTATTTCTGCTTGGATTATCAGACACCCTCACCTTTCGCAAACTCGCCCATCCACTCGAGTTCGCCATCCGTCGAACTGTTGAGTCCCCGAACCATAACGCATGTGTGCTCTCCCGTGAGTTCACTTTGTGTTTGGCGGACGTACAAGGGCACATATCCAGCCCTCTTCCAGAATCTAGAGTCGAAGATTAATAGGAGTTTTTAAATTGATGGAGAGACATCACCGAAGGAGTGGTGGCGTTAGGCCATACGAGACCCCAAGGTAATCCAAGGTTTCAGGTTTCCTTTCTGATAACCTCTGGAGCAGTGGGGGCATCGCTTCAGGCGCGCGTATTGTGGGGTGATCCGTTTTTAGATCCGTTTCCTTCACAAGATACGTGTCAGCATCGCATAAATTGTTCTTAAAATGTAACACTCACGGGATCTAGGGCCGCTATATCTGGATACGAGGGTTCGGCGCGGGTAGCTTCATCCAGGTTAAAATATTCTCCGCTGTAGAAGGAATTGAGAGCTTTCAGAGCCCGAGATCCGTACCCCATCTGGTTGGCCAATAAAATTAGAGGCCTCAAAGTAGATTGTGGGGAACTTACATTTGCGTAATCAGGATGGGTCGCGATCCGTACAATCCGGGCCCCAGAAAGGAGTGCAAATTTGCTTTCTTGGAACTGTTGGGAGACAAGCCAAGGAATCATGTCACCTCCCGCACGCAATCCACGGCTCAGGCCATCCATGATGGCGGCTTTGCTAATATTCCCCTCCAGTGCGACTTGCAGTACCACAAGTGGCTCCGGAAGATGAGTCTCGTCATCTGCTATGGGGGGTAGAAGCACGAAAAGGTGATGCGCTGGCGCGTCAGACATCAACTGAAGGTCATTTGGTTGATTCTTGTAGTGACTGGCGACATACAACGCCATCATGCGCTGCAAGAAAACCTCGGATGCTGGGTGGTAACTAAAGAGTGTATCCCGGCTGACATAGTACAGCTCGCATGAAGAAGGGTGCGGGCAGCCTTGTTGGACGGCTTTAGGCACCACTGTCGCATCAAGGCAAAGAAGACCGTTGAGCCATTTTTCGATGTGATCGCCGGCAGAGTATCGGATAGGCGTTTCAAGCTTGACTTCACGAAGGCTTCTAGCTTTAGGGGCACCGGACTGCGTGGGCTTTTTGGAGGTCGAGGCAGTAGCGCCATCTTCGACAGACGCAGCAGCATCTTTCGTGAGTGAAGGTCGGGTATTCTCGCGGAGTTGTTGTATGAGTTTGAGAGAAAGAGAGCGACCTGTGCCCTCGTATCCGTTGATCGTGGAAGCCATGAAAACAAGGTATGGACCCAAGAGATTGCGGACAAGCGGGAGGGGGATGGCAGCTGCCTCATCAATGACGACTAGCTCGGCTTGACCAAGAACGTGTGCATCCTCAGGTTGGATATACTGAGAGTTTGTTAGAATGCGCACGAAAGTGCCGAGACAGAGGTTCCCACCTGAATGGTCTGACGATGCTGACGGAAAATATTTACACGGACGATGGCCTTATTAAATTCCGGATTCGTGCTCTGTGCAATATCGTAGTCCAAGTGCTCCTCGTAACCGAGAGCATCCATACCCTTGAAGATGAATTCAAAAAGTGTCTTCAAGTTTTCGGGACTGGGACTCGTGATGAAAATATTTGAGTATCCATGAGCGAGAGCAGCAGCGATTGCCAAGCCTAGCGCTGCAGATTTACCGCGACCTCGAGCAGCGGTGAGCGTGACGGTGGATGAAAGAGTCTTCTCGGCAATTGCATCAACGAAGGTTAATACTGCTTGAGCCTGGTCTAGGGTTTTGGCGAGTTTTACGAGCTCGCCAACAGGTTTTGTGTCTGCCAGACTATCCTTGAGGTCCTTGAGCTCGGAATCCGCCTTACCCTTCCCGCGCTCCTCTTCAATCGGGGTGATATCCTTCGCTTTAGATATGGGCAAGACATTGAGTTCATCATCCAATACCAAGCAGTCCGAGCAAGACCCTAGGGAGAGAATAAATCGTTCGTTAAATCGCGCAACCACCGAATCGTGAGATGAAGTTCTGTATCTGGCATGCACATCCTGCCAAGCAAATCAGATAGCAACCATCTGGATAAAGGTATCCGTACCATGGTAAGAGTGTACAGCTGCCTCAGGGATGTCATCGTTTTTAGGAGAAGCACCACTAGTCCTCCACCTTCCACCGTCTCGATAGTGCGTGCCAGGAGATTGGGCGTGATTGCCTCAAAATCTTGCAGGACGCACATTCCATACGTGTTTCCCAATATACGATGTGATTCTTTATAATAGCTACAGAGATATAAATTTTCCTGCCAGAGATTATGGATGTGCACGTACGTATAACGGATATCTGTGACGGTCACGAATATTTCGAATGGATTTTGCTCGTTTGGCTCCCGGACACCCCGCTTCACGTCCCGTTTGATTTTTGCCTCTCGCTTTTTCCGGGCTCTACACATGATCGTCTTGGGCCTTTTCGCAAAGCAATATCATGTCACTCACGCGGTAAAACCAAGATCTTTCTTATAGCACCATAGTACTGAAGGGCGTGCAGACACGCGTGCTTGTGAAAGCAAGAAGTGAAGATTCACGATCTAGAACAGACATAATCAAGGATGGTCCACAGGCTGGAGAAGAGGTAGTACATACCTGGTCCCTTCCTTTATCACCGACCAAAACTATAAAGGACCGGTGGTTTTTCTTGACATTATTGTTAATCAGTACGGGTATTCGGGGATCAAGCTGTTTGCGCATGGAAGCTGCTGACACTGGCCAAAGGAGGGCTACCGTTCAAGGTATGATTCAAGTCTAACAAAATTACTTTTGCGTTCGTAGAAGGAAGGTATTTCGCACGCTCATAACCTTATGTTTTGCGCTTTGCCATGTTGACGTACTTGTTATAGTCCCGGTATTAATAGTAAGTACTCTTGAAGTTTGCTCGAACTCAAGGTCGTGTACGCTCATCGACGTCAATTGCAATGCATACAAATATGCTCACAAGAATTTTTGTCTCTTCCCTAGTAGCAGCTACAATTTTTTTAGTAATATCCATGGGGGTATGATCTAGTAAGTACCGTCACACTATTCCGGAAAATTCGATATAGTCTAGGAGTCCCCTGTGCCTTGCACCACACATCTAACCTGATGCTGCAAATGCCCCAGTGTGAGGACGACGTACCTCGACTGGTCCGTCATTCCCGCCGACCGTTTTGGATGCACATTTACTAGGTTCATATCATTGCCCGCATTGGCATTCCAGCAATGACTTGGTCAATTGGTTGTGAAAGAGTGGACCAGATATCTATGCATATAATAGCGTCTCGCATGTTGGGTATCGTGGTCATTAAAGTTCAGCTTTGCGGCTTACCTTACACAATGACAGGCATTGGACACTCCCAAATGTGCATCCACACCTCCCGAATGTACGTCCACACCTCCCAAATGTGCGTCCACAACTTCATTAGTCCACAGGCCACCGCTATTGTTAGTTGTTCTGCCACAGTAATTCAGGCAGGATTCGATGGCTATAAATCCCTTGCATGTAGCAGCGGTTGAAAATCATTAACCACTCAGTATGAACACTCTCTATTACACCCGCCCTTTTGCACCAGTACACATCGGTATCAGACTATGCTTTTGCGGCAAGCCGACAGTGGAAGATCACGACTTTTGCTTTTGCTCCCCCCAATGTGCTCGCGCTGATGCCATGCGTGCCCTAGGTGAAGATGACTGCCATTATCGCCAAGTCATGCGGGGGGCATATGCCAACTCGGGTGCCCCAGAGCCTGCGATCTATAGGCACAAGTCAGAGAATCAGCTGCGCAATGCGTCGATCGCGAGGCGCGTTCCAGGCATGTCACAGGGTCTTCGGCACCCCCCCAAGCCAACACACGAGAAGACCCTCCCTACACTGGAAGAAGCCACAAGTTCTAGAGACAGGAGAGTTCATGACACTCGGCGACCCTTCGAGTCTCGGAACGAAGGCGTTGGCCTAATTGCTGCGGAACCATCTGCTCCGCCTCAGCGAACCCTCAAGCGCTCCTTGCCCTCTAGAGCCGGGCTTAGCAACGGCGTCCGTGGCTCAGTCCTTGCGATGTTCCGCAACAAGAATCAACAAACTGCTCCACTCAACGTAAAGAAGAAGGCGCCCGTTATCAACCGAGAATCCTCGGTCACTGCAGCCGTATTGCGGGACATGGAAGAGGAAAACGAGGAAGAAGCTGCTTTGTGGAAACTGCTGAATAGCACGGAAGACAGGTCTCCTACTGCTTACCCACAAGCCAGACCAATTACTGCAACCCGGCGATCAGGTGGCATTCGTCGCTCGGCTTCGTTTGCAGGTTGGAACGACCAAATAGAAAATCGGAAGCCCTTCGAAAAGGATAGGGGATCTGTAATGCAGTCAGTTTTCCAACTTCGCAAGATGTGGCAAGAGACGCCAGATCCAATGCCGAATTTTGATGAGGAGTCGGACGAGGAGTACTAGTAATCATTCTGGAGCTCGATATGACCTTTTATGCCACACCCTATGTTACGACTATCACGACTCAAACAATGCTTTATGGATATGTACCTCCTTAGCTCTGCGATATGATCCTGCTGGTGTATTATCATGTAATGTCATCCTTGAGCTGGCTTTACGGTGTTGTGTCGTGATCCGAAACAGGAAGGCGTTCAAGAACAAACACCTCGGATCGACTTACGTCTTATCGTGTAGTAACATTCCTCCAAATCGCCTCGGATCATTAAAGCGAGCACGACAGCAGTTATAATCCGGGTCCTACACTTATCGCTTCACCATCGACTCTTTCTGTTGCGCGCACGACCATGTCCTCTGACGCTCTCTTGACTCAGATCTTAGCCCAGCTCAACGCACTTCAGGTCTCACAGCAGACCCTGCAGGCTAAGGTAAAATGACTGCACTAAGCTATAAATGCGGAGACTGATACAACCCCCGAACAGTTGGATGCGTTTACCACTCTTGGAAGTCCACCGAGTCATGGGACTCCTATCACAGCGCACCATGATTCACCAACTTCTTCCACCTTGCTGTTATCACCATCCACTCCCTTGAGCAAGGTCCATCTGGCTTCAGCTTCTCCGACGAGCACTCCTTCAGACTACGGTCTGATCGATAAAGAACGGGAGAAAGCTCTGTACCCAGGGAGAGTGCTTTTGACTAGTAAGTTTCAATCTTGCTCGATGGGTTGTCAGGCGGTGCATTGCATGATGTGGCCGCTTCTGTGGTCTCTTCCTCACTTGCGCAATGATCGGCTCATCGTTGGTCATCTTTGACCTTCGGTAGACACGCTCCTCTTATCGACTTTTACTAATTTCGGCTTTTACAGCCCATCCTGACCAGCATGGCATTAAACCTTTCCCTTTGCAATGGGGTGCACCTGATCCCTCCATTCGGGGACCTGTAATTTGTTCGCGTTTGCCTACGTCGGTCAAGCAACGCAATGCGCTCGGCGCCCATTCCGGATCGTACTCAATTTATCGCGCCCTTGCTATCGGCATGGGGACTCTCAACCCCTCGCACAAACCCGATTACTCAATGACCGAGCCGCCCGTGCCCATTCCTCCACAGCCTGCATGGTCAGATCCACACAAGATTGTTTCGTTTGATCCTTGGGGGCACCTTGTGCCTCAGATATTTAAGAAGGAGGTCGACGAACTTGGACTCGATGTTCGTCCTAGTATAGCAGTCACGAAGGCGCACATCAAACTCAGTGAAATCGACGAGACTGCGAGGAAAGGCGAGCTTGCAGTGGACGGCAAAATTGTGTTAGCCACGCGTCCTCTGCGGAATGTTGATGGAACGGAGAGTGACGCTTATTCTGGTGTCGAAATCACCACCAGTAAAGCTGCCGTTGAGCCAGTATGGTATCTACCTGGCGTCGCTGAACGTTTTGGGATGTAGGTGGCCTTTGCCGTCTCGATCCACCGGTTTCTAATCCGCTGTCAGATCCGAGAGCCTCCTTCGCCGTGCTCTTTTCGAAGACACTGGAGGAATGTACCCTGAATTGATTACCCGCCCAGACATCAAGGTCTTCCTCCCTCCCATCGGCAATCTGACAGTCTATATCTGTTCGTATTGTTTCTCGTCTGCAAACTCTCTGCTGACCGCATTCCAAGTCGGAAACCCTGCCTTCCTGGCCGACGAGTCCAAGGAACTGACCTTGCGTGTTCATGATGAGTGTATGTTCTCCATCTATTCTTGTAATCGTATCTGAATATCTATGACTCTCAGGCAATGGTTCTGATGTCTTCGGATCCGATATCTGCACCTGCAAGCCTTATCTCGTCTTCGCGATCGAAGAGTGTATCCGTTGCGCTCAGAGAGGCGGAGTCGGCCTCGTAGTGTACTTCCGCAAAGAGGGCAGAGCACTCGGTGAAGTGACAAAGTAAATACTATTTCTTTTCCATACGCCTAGGCTCACACTTCCTCAGGTACTTGGTCTATAATCTCCGGAAACGCGGTGGCGACTCTGCCGACAAGTACTTCAAGTCCACGGAGCTTATCGCCGGCGTGAAGGACATGCGGTTCCAGGCACTCATGCCTGATGTGCTGCACTGGCTCGGTATCAAGAAGATCGATAACATGGTGTCCATGAGCGATATGTGCGCCAATCATAAGTGTTACTCCTTGATCATATCTGACATGCGTATCTCAGGAAATACAATGCGATCGTCCAATCAGGAATTCCGATTTTGAAGCGGTATGATCTACCAGGTGTGTGGCGTTGTGAATGTTGGCGAGGTAGGAAATCAATGATGGCCCTCTCTCTTCTAGAGCATCTCATCCCACCGGATTCGCGTGTCGAAATCGATGCCAAAATTGCAGCAGGATACTTCACTAGTGGGAAGCCAATCACCGAGCAAGACTTAGTCAAGACGGTCGGTAGGACTTGGGAGGAAACAGAACATTAGATCTAGATAACCGGAGGGCCCATGTATTTTCATCAAACTTCTTTGTACTTTACGTTTCGTTGTACCATAAAAGATGTAAAGTCTCGAATTCATGCATCTTTGATTCCGTCGGTAGCTCGAACGTCCCAGAGCTGTATCGCCTTCTCTGCTGCTGCGAATCTGGCCTCCTCTTGGCTAGCCCGCCCTCGTTTCTCTGCGGTGGCCTGCACAGGATCTCTCCCTTCCATAGTGATAGTGCAAGTGACATGGCCCCTCTCTTCCTCAAATACGGAAGTTAACTCCTTATGTTCGCGTGCAGCCCATATGTTCAGCCTGGTGAGCGGGTGCACAACATCGACCTCGTCCTTCAGGATGCGCTCCAGCTGTTGCATTATACCCAGACTGCGAAGAACTTGGCGAACGGCATCCAAATCTCCACGAGAGTCGAGATAAACGGCGCCGATAATACTCTCGATCATGTCGCTGAAGAATTTGGGTGCTTGGAGGCGGGTGAGGGCCGCCCACGGGAACGTGGTGCCGTGGAGGAGGGCTTCATCTATCTCATCTTTCACTTTCCGGTAGCGAGCGAGCGTCCCCCTTTGCTGGTCAAAAACTACTGGGCTGGAATGGAGGAGACATTGGTATAGAAATATCCGTTGCGTTTCTTCATCCATAACAATACCACGGCGGGTGGGGCGAGGTAAGCTCGCGTCTTTCTCCAGCGAGCACTGGAAACAAATATATGCGAGGAAATGCATATTAACCACAGCCGATTTGCGGATATGCATCTGGCCAGGGCTAAATTCCTTTCCTGGGTAATGATAGAGATGGTGCGTGATGACCATATCAAGCACGGAATCGCCCAAAAACTCCATACGCTCATATGATACCGTTCGAAGATCAAACTGATAGCTTGCGTGAGTGATGGCTTCCACGAGGAGGAGCTTGTGGGTAAATGTGTATCCTAACATGAGTTCGACGTCCGTCATTTGAGTGGGGGACTCAGCGGTTTCCACAAGCGAAAGCGCCCTGTTGATGTAAACCTCGAGGGATTGCCATCCTGACCTGGCGTCGATACCGAGGCCAAAGATCCGGGTACACTCAATACCAAGATTAAACCCTCCATGAAGGTAAGCGGCTCCAATGAGGGCTTCTACCACGTCAGCAAGCATCTTTGTGGACAAGTCCTCAGCTGCTTTGCGCGTTTTTCGAGACGAGTCAGCAGTGACTCCGTCCTCAGGAATCTCCGCAGTCACTTGTTCCTTAGTCAAGTACTGCGGTACGAACTTCCGAGGGGTAAAACGATCGCGTACGATCCACTTGTACAGGGATAGTCTAATGGCTTCCTTTGCCAATCGGGAGTTGGAGACCGCATGGTCTTTACGTTTGGTGAGGTACCCCTCGTGCCACAAGGGATAGGTGGCAAGTAGATGCAGCGACACTACAAACTTCAGGACGGCATCTCCGAGAGTCTCCAGTCTTTGATAGTTAACGTGAGCTTGGGCTACAGGGGCAGTGATCGCCGTGATCAGGAGAGGGAAAGGAAGATTATAAGGTGGGGTCCTGGTGAATAGAGTCTCTCGAAGAGATACAGCGGTTGCAGCGACGGAAATATGGCGAATGATGGAGGGTATCAAAGAGGCATAGTCACATTGCGCTCGAGAAAGAAGAACAATGCGAGAGGACTGAGGCAGGAGGAACGAGTTCCTCAGCGATGATTCACTAGTGGACGTTAGAGGCAGCAAAAAATTTGCTCTTCGTGGCAACTCCTCCACATGAAGCAACGGGTAGGTGACCTCCAAGTCAGCCATTTTTGAATTTCTGGCCGAAAAAACTTGCAACTCTTCCTCGGATAGGGGGTCATGCCTCCACCCAAGGAAGCGATAAACCTTGCCGTAGGGAAACGCATCACGAACCCAGGTGATGTCAGTAGGGTACGAAAACGCCTCTCCGAAAGTGGCTGCGTTTGCAAAGAGATCGTCTCCCTGGGACTCTTCCCCTTGCAAGTCCCGCAGCCACCTTCGACGCGCATCCCAGACGTCTCGCTCAAGGTCTTCCTCGGCAGATTCGAAAAGATACGCAAAGTCGAGTTTGTCCCACTGCATGCGAGTTCCGTACAAACACCAGAACAGACGTCGCGTTGATTCCCGAGTAGCTTGAAGGTCACTAAGGGTATAGCGGGCCATACCCTGTGCCTGCAATTCAACATTGATACGACCTTTATGAGGATGATAGAGCACGGGTGCCTCCCCAGCAGCGAAAGACGGAAGGTCGACTTGAGTAAGCATGCGGACAGGAGCGAAACCTTGTATGACAATGTGAATAGCTCTCCAAGGCGCGTCTCCCTCTTCATCTTGCCAAGGATTCATCTGGCTAGTGACGGAGGTCATGCCGGATCGTTTCTCGACATCTTTGAGAAGATTCTGGACTTCCTCCTCTAGATCAGGCTCGACCACGCTAGTCAACGGCAAGAGATTATCATTGAGGAGATTAGCGTCATAGAGAGCGAGGTAAGCCTTGAATGCGACATGTCGGTATGCGGATTGCTTTGAGGGGTATATACGGTCAACTGTGAAGACCCGCAGTTCCGCTGGTAGCAGTCTTGGCAAAGTCACCGTGCACCCGAATGGTCCCGGATATGGAGGGGGATCGTCGCGTTGCAGAGCGTCGAAAGAGTGCCAGCCTACGGGCATGTCAAGGGGATCGATGTCATAAATGGGAAGATGTGCAGTATGTCCTGAATTCGGAAGAACAGCGCAGAAATGATTCAGATGGGTAACTGCTTGTAGCGAGGTGAGAGTAGCCCTGTTTATGGATGAGCACGATGGCTTCGAATACGGGCATATTGCTCACCCTGTAGACTTCACCTTGAAAACAGGCTCTTCTCCATCGCGTTCTTCGTCATCAATGGAGGCCGTTGGCCTCGAAGCACGGTCGGCCTGGTAAAGGGCTGTCATTTGGCGTTCCAAATTCTCGAACTCCAACACCCTAGCGTCGTCAACACCTGCCGATTCAAACATGAGAACAAAAGAGCTCCTCTTCCTGCGAGCACGACCTCTGCTCTGGGTCCAGCTCGCCATGTTATCAGGGATATCCCACCTGATCACATTGCCACACGCCTGGATGTCAAGCCCCTCTTCCGCTACGGACGTGGCGACGATGAGGTTCTTGTCTCCAGACCGGAAATCATCGAGAACGTCTGATTGGTCCTTCAGGAGCGTACGAGTAATGTCAAGAAAGGTGTTGCGATAGGAGCATTGAGAGCTTCCCAGGAGGCACCCGAGTCTGAAATGAGGAGCACTGCGGGGATGGTTCCTTAGAACCTCGGCCAGTGCCAACACTTCATCACGGCGCCTGACAAAGATCAAGCCACTATAGGGCTCGTTCGATGACTCTGACCATTCCTTTTCGTACTCCAATGTATCCAATAGGACGCGGACTTTGTCCGTGATCCCGGCCTCGATGTCCACAGGATCGAGAGACAGGGCTGTCAACTCAATTTGAGAGAGATGTTTGATCAAGTAAGTCTTCTCCTTGGGTTGCAAGGACCCAGTGAAAGCGTCGTAGGGATTTTGTTTATCTAGTGCTCGGGATACAACGCCATCGATGTACCAGTCCGCTGCCCATGGACCAATGTCATAACATACGGCTGCGGCCGCGTTCGCGAGATCGTTCATTCCACTGTGTGAGTACGTCTTCTTGTTCTGTATCGTTTTAGACAGCTTCTGGTCCAGTCGTGTATAATCCTTGCCTGGAGATGTTTTTGCTAAAGCCCTACGTAGCTGTATAACGTAGGGATCCTCCTCGATGTTCATAGTAGCCAAAACGGCTCGGACTGACGACAAATTTTTAGAAGTATAGTTGCGATCCAGGTATTGCGGGGTATCGTAGCGCACGTGTCGGAATACCGGACGGTGGACATGAGTCAAGAGCTCACCCCGGTTGATTCGAGGACTACGAATAACGCAGTCAAGGTTGGCCTCTAATGTCCTGAAAAGGGTATCAATTCTATTTTTAGTCTCCAATCCGAGAACCATACCGGAAGGCTGCATTAGCATTTCCACCGAACATAGGGCTAGCGGTGAGACCCAAGATCATGGGACGTTCCTCCCTAGTCGTCTCACTAGACCCACTGACTGCGGGGAGGCGCAGAGGAAGGGAAAAGTAGAAACCTCGCATGATGCAACTCATAGGGTGATTTCGATCCGCATGATGAGCCTCATCGAAGACTAAGAGCCCAATGTCCAGCCCCATATGAATGTAGCCGTGGCTAAGCGCATCAAGGAGGACCTGCGGAGTAGATACTATAACACGATTATTTTCCAGTACTCGTTTCCACAAGGAAATGTCGGTCCATTGCTTTGGCTCAAGCGCCCCGTGAATTAGGCCAACAGGAACCTGCATGCTGTCCTTTATCACGCGGTGCTGCTGCTCGCATAGAGCCACAGTAGGCGCCAAAAACCATGACACCTAGGAACATCTGTGAAATAGGACCTTGGGACTGCACGACGTGAACGTACCTTTTGAGAGCCGCGTTCTATTTCATATCTCATCCTTAGAATCGCAATCAAAGTCTTGCCAGAACCGGTATCCTGAGCGATGATGATATTTTCTTTGAGACTGGCGCTCAGCATTTCTTGCTGATAATCACGAGTCTTTGGCATCGAATCGACAGTGACGGAGGGTTCTGCCATGTTGTTCTCGACCAGACTTGAAGTCATTGGCCAGATGTGGTGGAAAGACAAGATGTGGTGGGAAGACAAGATGTGGTGGAAAGACAAGATGTGAAAGAAGGACAGCGCTAAGCTGATTTTTGTCAGTTCACAGAGCGCGGCACCTCCTTCGCGCCTTATCTTTCGTATGAGCGCAAAAGGAAAACTGGCGGAAGGAACACCGGTGGACAATCTTCTAGTTAGGCAGCTGCGTCACAGCCTTTGTCTTGCGTAGTTAACCTGCACGAGCGCTAGGAGCTGGATCTAGTGTCCGACAAAAACTTCCACAAAGGCAGTACTAGTAGACTGCGGACGGGCTGCTGAAAAGCTAGGTTACCATGCATGGGGCGTGAGAAAGACTTTCCTTATCAGATAGACCGCCTGCATGTCCTCGCGCTCATTCCGTGCAGCTTTATATATGTCTCAACCAATTCCCCTCTCTCGTTTGAGGTCACCCGCATCAAGTTTTCTCACTGAGGAGCCTCAACAATCTTCCCCGAGAGATGTCGAAGACATGTTCCCAAGTACCCCATTATTCGACGAGCCACCAAACGCCATAACATCACCGTGGAAGCGTGCCCTTTTCGACTTGCTCGAATGTCCAACATCATCTTCGGCGGCCTTTCTCGTTCACTTTGCGTCGACTTCTCTCATTGTATTTTCTGCCATAGTTACGATTCTGGAGACTGTACAAAGTTTTCACTCTATCTCTCCTCGCGTATGGTTTGGTCTAGAAACAAGTCTCGTGCTTCTTTTTACTGTAGAATACTGCGCGCGCTCCGTGGCATGGAGCTCATCTTGGGTTTCACTGGCTAAATGGATTATCTGTGCGTGCAGTATTACAATTTCCAACATATACTTCTCACGTGGATAATCATCTTCCAGCCTTCTATGGCGTTATTGACATGCTGGCTATACTACCCTACTACATTGAGATAATGCTGCAACAAGATACCGTGCGCGATCTCCTGCTTTCTCCCTCACCAAACTGACTTCTGACAGTCTGTCCTGTTCCGCTTCTCCATTCTGCGCATGTTTCGACTATTGCGGGTCTTCAGGCCGTTCCGATACAATAGCACCATACTGCTGTAAGCATACCTTTCTTGGTCTGAGGTACATCTAATCACCGTCATTATTTCATTAAGAACCATCGAGGTCATGTATCTAGCTATTCGTAGATCGCACCATGCATTGCTTGCACTGAGCTTTTTTATTGCAATGGTGTTAACTGTCTTCAGCACGCTGCTGTACGTATACTAACACTACTCAGTCCAAGCCCTTTGTACTGATGACGCATTGCTCAGATATTTCGCAGAGCGTGGGACCTGGGACGATATTCTAGAAACGTTCATTAATTCAGACGGTGACCCCACTCAGTTCCAAGTACGGACTATTCCTTTGCCATGTCTACCGGTCTATATTTAACATTTGCCTTTTCGTAGTCTATACCCGCAGCTGCTTGGTGAGATCGTGTTTCTCTTCTTATTATCCACTTTATTAAGATGTAAACAGGTTCGTGCTAGCCAGTAAGTGGTGGTCTGACACAATGCTGTATCGCATTTCGCCTACTCACTTTCGTTTCCCAAATAGCAATTACTACAGTAGGTTATGGAGAGATCACACCTCGTTCTATCCTCGGGCGTTTGATCACGGTTCCTCTTCTCGCATTTGGTTTGCTTCTTATTGCCCTTCCGAGCTTCGTTCTCGGCAGAGAATTTAGTCTAGTTTGGGAACAGATGACCCATGACGAGGTCAGCCTTATTTGCCCCCCTTCCTCACTCAGCTTTATCTTCTACTTCTTAGGGCGTAACACGAGAACCAGACACGGCTGCGGCTTCTTTTGGTCACCACCAACTAGACTTTCAACCTTTAGAGCCACTAAAAGACCTTTCCAATCGCAAGCTCGCTCAAAATCAAACTGAGCTGAGTCAGCAGATATCGGAACTACGAGCGACGGTGGAAATGCAGGGCGAAATGATCAGGGAGTTACTTGGATATCTTCATGCGGAGGGAAAAGCAAAAGGGAAGCGCAGGGAAAATGCGGTTGGGAATGCTGTGAACTAACACATGTAGGACTTGGTAACTCTGCTGTTTGTTTTCACTCTCAGTTTGATTCAGCATCTGCCATCAGGCCACCGACACTTGTGAGATGTGATCTAGCATTATCGCTAACCACGTCGCTGTTTCAGATGCTATATGACGTGCATTCTTTTGGATGATTTCACATTAATTTCGATGTGTAAGTATGCATTCAGTAGCATCGTACCAAATTCGAAGCTTAGATAACATAACTCAGTGGTTACGAACGAACCTTGTAAAAAGGTTCAAAGATTGGCTGCAGCGTTTACACCACGTCCCAGTAGCCCATGATGCTGCCGCTTATCCTATATGACATTCTCTCCAAACTACCAGGCAATAACTGGTCACCTAACACCGCGAAGCCGAGGTCAGTAATTCATGCCATTCATGAGGATGCCCCAAGCTTTAGTGTCTGATCAAAGTCCACTGCGTCTCCAGGTTCGCCTTGAGCTACAAGGATCTTCCATTCGTGACCGTCTGGGTCGAATACTCAGACATCCACTCCACCATGAAGGCCATCGGCGCAAAGCCGAACAAGCGTCCAGACGGCTCGGACGTCTACACCGTTCCGGTCCTCAGCGACCCAAACACTGGCTCCCTTATCAGCGACTCCCTTGAGATTGCCTCCTACCTCGAGAAGACATACCCCGAAAAGCCCATCTTCCCAAATAACTCAGAACCTCTGATTCGCGCTTTCGACTCGGCCTATATGGGCTTGATTTTCCCCGCGATGAAGTTCATCGCCATACGCTGCGCGGAAGTATTAAGCCCAGCTAGTGCCAAGTTCTTCATTCGAGTTCGTTCGGCGGACTTCCCGCCTGAGATACCTTGGGATGAATTATCTCCCGAGGGCCCGAAGCGTGATGCGGACTGGGAGCTGCTAGAGAAGGGGTACAATACTGCGTACAAATGGTACCAGAAAAGTGACGGAAAGTGGATCATGGGCGAGACTTTCTCATATGCAGACATCATTGTCGCTTGTTGGTTGCTGATGTTGAAACGAATACTGAAGGATGATGAGTGGGCTAGGATAAGTTCTTGGAATGGGGGGAAATGGGCCCAAGTCCTTGCAGATGTCGAGAAGGAGTGTAAATTGACTTAGATGCCCTGCGTGTATAGAATCGATTTCAAAAACTCTGAAACGATAATAAATCATTTCGACAGCTGGACGGATACTCAAGCCACCAACGGCACAAACTTGCCACAGCACTCATACGGTGCGCATGTGAACAGGAAGAAACGACTGACTTGCATCTCATTTGGCCTGACTACTTGGGGGACTCAGAGTAATGCAGAGTACTGCAGAAGTCCTTCTCATGCATTAGTCTTGACCTACTAAGTTACATAGTATAAGTAGAAGGAACGGCTTTCTGTTATGGGGAAGACTAACTTAGTAAGTCACTTCGCAATCACGGTTACTTGATAGCTAATGTAAAATCTGTTTTTGCAGCCTGTTACTAGATGGGATAGTAGCACCAACTTAGTAGTAACGACTTCTTGGCCAGTGAAACCCATAATGCTGCTAAAAGAAACGGCCTCGAACTTCCTCTGGCTTCTCTTACGGGTAATATACATGTGCAGATTCTAGAGGTTATGTTATATTGTAGACAGCGTTAGCCGCAGGTATAGATAATCTACTGCACTTATAGTCTACAACTAATGCTATGATAACACTGCTAGTCCTAAGTGATCCGGAATACCTTTCATCCCGGTATGCGCTGTACTGCGCGAAGCGCAGTAAAGCACTACTCCGCAGTGAATTATTTAATGCTAACCTAGTCAAGATCTCACCATCTGATGGATCGCGGGGTAAATTGACAGAATCGTGCATCATTAGCCACGCTGAACACCTTACACAAGATTCCTTGGCCTGCGGATGAATAAATACAGTCCACGGAGGGGGGTCAACCGATATTGGGGGTGTCGATGCAGCAAAAGTATTCGGCGAGTACTACATCATCATTGTGTTACTACTTGGGATTCCAGAATCTGTCTAATGTAGCCTGCTTTGCATTCTGCAATTCCTCGTGCCGTAGTGTTGCTCGGAATGCACGAAGCTTGTGAATAAGGTCAAGTGACAAACCAGCACCAGCTCGTGCAATACATGCCATCTCAAGCTTTTCACAGAGCAGAATTAGTTCTGCGGCACAGACCTTGGATTGATCGTCGTCGTCATCTGATTCCACTTCGACCAGCTCCCCGCTCCTAATTGCTTGCTGGCGCCGAATTTCTGCAACAATTGCGTCATCATCTTCATAGGGTAGAGTCAATGTATAGCCTTCGAAGGTCCAATATACACTATGAGATATGGTTTGTACCGAGTATATAGGACTACCACTAAGTTGCCGGAGTTGATGCATGACAACGTGGTGAGGATGGATTTGATAGTTGCTCTGGTCCCAATGGCGCGCAGCCCCACTAAGACACACCAGTCGCGTCCCAAACCTGCCCCATACAAGCGAAAACCAAAGACACCTCGCCAGAAAGATGCTCCTGCAACATCTGCAAAGCTTCCTGACACTAGCAGACGCAAGAATCTTACCTCGAATGACTGGCTGATGGTGTTTGCATATATTGATGCACATCCAGACTTACCTCACGATAACTGATTATACAGTTTTTGGGCGTCTACCTGTGTACCTCGATGTGAATTGCCAAAACTCGATACAATATGAGATTTATGCATTATTAACGTATACATTATGAGAAAGTGTACTGTAGTTACTGCTTATCAGCGCAGCCCTTCAGTAGATCGATACCATCTCAAGCGCCTTGCACCGCACCTGTCCTGATCTAACTTCGACATCACTGCGCGCCCATCAAGTCCTAGATGACTCAGTGATTACGAATGAAACTCGGTTGAAAGATGTTTATAAGGTTGACCGCAGCAGCGTTTACCCCACGTCCCAATAGCCCATCTAATGCTGCCGCTTATCCTGTATGACACCCTCTCCGAACTACCAGGTAATCACTGGTCACCCAACCCCGCAAAGCCGAGGTCAGTAATTCATGCCATTCATGAGGATGCTCCAAGCTTTGGTGTCTGACTAAAGTCCACTGCGCCCCCAGGTTCGTCTTGAGCTACAAGGATATTCCATTCGTGACCGTCTGGGTTGAATACTCAGACATCTCCATCGCTATGAAATCCATCGGCGCAACGCCTAGCAAACGCCGAGATGGCTCGGACGTCTATACTGTCCCTGTCCTCAGTGACCCAAACACTGGCTCCCTTATCAGCGACTCCCTTGAGATTGCCTCCTACCTCGAGAAGACATACCCCGAAAAGCCCATCTTCCCAAATAACTCAGAACCTCTGATTCGCGCTTTCGACTCGACCTATATGGGCTTGATTCGCCCTGCGATGAAGTTCTTCATCGCACGCTGCGCGGAAATATTAAGCCCAGCTAGTGCCGAATTCTTCATTCGAGTTCGTTCGGCGGACTTCCCGCCTGAGATGCCTCGGGATGAATTATCTCCCGAGGGCCCGGAGCGTGATGCGGGCTGGGAGCTGCTAGAGAAGGAGTACAATGCTTTGTACGAATGGTACCAGAAAAGTGACGGAAAGTGGATCATGGGCGAGACTTTCTCATATGCAGACATCATTGTCGCTTGTTTCTTGCTGGCGCGGAAACGAATACTGAAGGATGATGGGTGGGCTAGGATAAGTTCTTGGAATGGGGGGAAATGGGCCCAAGTCCTTGCGGATGTTGAGAAGGAGTGTAAATTGGCTTAGATGCCCTGCGTGTATAGAATCGATTTCGAAAACTCTGAAACGATGATAAATCATTTCGACAGCTGGACGGATACTCAAGCCACCAACGGCACAAACTTGCCACAGCACTCATACGGTGCGCATGTGTACAAGAAGAAACGACTGACTTCCATCTCATTTGGCCTGACTACTTGGGGGACTCAGATTTGAGTGACGACAGAAAGTCGTTTTTTTTTGAAGGCGCTTTATACTTGAACTTGAGGGATGTCGACTTTACAGTGCACGGGTCAGGCTTGAATGTTCGAACACCTCAAATTTAAACTTACGAATGAATTATTGCAATGCTGGTCAGTTCTCTTGCCAGTGTTCAAGTGCATCAGACTTCGCCTTCACGTACGATGACGATGTGCGTGTTGTATAGCAGCGAGTGCGTCGCTTATGCTGTAGATCAAATGCAATCAAGTCAATACATTTTCTAGTTTGAGCATAAACTTACAGCTGAAGGTTGGAACTTGGAAGCAAGCCACGCATAAATCGCAGGCCCTCAGGGACCCTGTCCTAGTGCTGTCGTGGTCCGGTTCAGTCCAGTTCAGAGGAGGTTAGGAGAGAACCGAGAACCCCCTTTCACGAATGATATCAAAGTCGGTGTTAGAGTAGCGTATGGGTATGCACCATAATCATGATAAGGAATGAAATGATGTATTGACCAGGCACACGCCACGGTCGCGGTGTGAGCCTCGCCAGGTGAGTCATAGCTCGTTGGCATATTCTAGTTAATAGTACGAGGGTTAGGCTTGATGAGGGTAATGGGTACTTGACTTCCGGGAGATAGTAAATAAAGATATGGGATAGGACTTGAGTTTAAAGCGCCCGATCCGAGTCTCTTGTACAAATCCATGGACTGGATGACCTTCATCTTGTTCCTCTGATCGACGATTTGCTGGTGGTTGCTGGTGTTCGAGTGACCACGTGACTCTGACTCATCTGGGGGAAAAACTGAAACGTACCATCAGCTATCATCATCTATAATCTATAAAGTAAGGGAGAATGGTATCTTAAAAAGTAAGGGAGAAGGCAAGGGGGGGAGGTGGGAAGATTTGGGCATTTCCGCGTAGCGCACATGGCGTCGGTAAGCCTCGCCAGCATCAGCTGGCGTCGGTATTTTCGGTTATTTCGCTAAGGTGGCTGAAAAAAGCATCCCACATGGTTCTGTCAACCGGAGTTTGAATTTCCGAAAACCATTGTCCCCTACTGTACCAGCTCGCTGTCCAAAATTGGGAATTTGTAAAAATTGAGCCACAATGGGATACACCAAGCAAATAGAAAAATGTGAAAAATGCGAAAATAGAAAGATGGGATTGGCAGGTGCTCACTGGCCCTCCATTTTGCACAACAACAATGATTTTATATGTACTGTAACTGTGATACATGATGATAAATGGTAAAAATTGAAGGACAAAAAGGGATTTTGGGATTTTTTTGGGGGAAAAGAGAAAAGAGAACACCAAGCCAGTAGAAAAATGTGAAAAATGCAAAAATGCGAAAATATAAAGATGGCAAAAATTGGCAATGGGTAAACAGGAGAATGGGAGGATGGAGAATGGAGAAATGGGGTGAATAGGAAGATGGGAGGATGGGAGGACAAGAGGAGGACAAGAGGACACAATGGGAGGATGAGAGGGCTACAGGAGGACAAGAGGATGGGAGGACAAGAGGAGGACAGGACAATGGGACATGGGACAATGGGACACGGGAGAACAGGACAACAGGACATGGGACATGGGACATGGGACACGGGAGAACGGGAGAACAGGACACGGGACATGGGACACAGGACAATGGGACATGGGACAACGAGACATGGGACATGGGACAATGGGACAACAGGACACAGGACAACAAGACATGGGACAATGGGACATGGGACAAGATAATTGGGAGGAAGTGTATGAGTCAATAGCATGACACAAACAGTTTGACTGAAGGTTACCTGGGACACTGGCTTGCATCCCGCTGGCCGAGGCACGAGGCCACGGGATTCGCAAGCCAGTGTCCCAGGTAACCTTCAGTCAAACTGTTTGTGCAACATCCCATAACTAAAACAAAACTATATAATGTAAGAAATTATTGATTTGTTATAATTAAATAATATGTAGACACAGTGAGACAAGGCACCGAAGGTGCCTCCAGCAGAGCACGAAGTGCTCTGCTTGCTTCCTGTGCCGAAGGCACAACGGGCTTGGACTCGTCTATAAAGTAAGGGAGAATGGTATGGGGGAAACCGTGAGAGACGCGTATTCCGCGTATTCCGGCAGTGTCGGTTGTTTCGGTTGCGTCGGTTATCAGACCTTTTAGGAATTTTCGCGTGCTTTTCATTTTCGGAGTTCCATTTCCCTACGAGTTTCGAAACCTCGCAATCTAAACACCTCTTTCCCCCCACCATCTGTTTCCTCACACACTATACTATTGTTGAAATTGTTGAAGTATCCTCTCCCCAGTGATTTGTAAATTTGTAGTGAAATTCCCCTCCTGGGGTAAGCTTTACTTATTTAAATACAAAAATATAATAATAACTTGAAAGATTCAAAAAAATATAGTGATTTTCGCTTTTCTGCTGCTTTTGGACCGCTTTTTGGACCATTTGGACCGCGTTTGGACCTCCCTTGGACCCCTGGACCCTCCTGGACCCTTTGGACCCCCCCTGGACCCTTTTGGAGAGCAGGTTCGTGTGGTGTGTTTGTTGTTTGTTTCTGGGCCCGAATCCCACGGAGGAACGGGGGAAATCAGGTACCTAAATACAAGACGAACGTGTGAGGAGTCTTGCGGGCGTCTTTTGCAGTTGTCAAAGACTGTCCTGTGAGATCTCCGTGTCAAGTCCTACCTCCCTGGCTGCCTGTTTTTACGGGTGTTTGCCGGTTGCTATCAGCTTTTGCTGGGACCTCTGATAGCACTACAGTGCAGAGATTTGGTTGGCGGGACGCTTTTTGCGTTGAGTCTGACTGCTGGGTGTTCTATCTGGCAGTTGCTCACAGTTGCCTTCCTATCCCCTGGGATAATATCTCGGACAGCATTTTTGTTGTCTTCAGCACTGTCATACGTCGATTCCTGACACGATCCTGTCCTCGGGAGGCTCAGACTTCTTCAACCACCCACACACACCCACTTTGTTGGATTCCGACCCATGTACGTAATGTGTCTCTCATGTTTTCCTCAACTAATTTTGCTGCAGTGGTATTTCTATCCTATCCATTAGCCAGATTTTGCCCCATTTTTCGATTTTGTTGCTACATACTGCCATGTTCATATATCATTTATATATATATTTTATTGAGTCCTGCTAATTAATTTCTCCTCAGGCTTCCTTCCACTCCACCTACTTCCCCTCAACGAGCTCAGTCTGTTGCACGTCAGGCTGAGAGAAATCAACGTAATCTTGGCTCGCCTCCTGCACGGCGATCTTGGCTCGCCTCCTGCACGGCGTTTACCACAAAATGACCTTGCCCATATTGTATGTCTATTTTTTTTAACAAAAACTTCGACCATTACTAACATAATATCCTATTCAGAATGTTCCTCAAATGTTAGGAAATTTAAATCATGCTCAGATCCCTGTGCAGAGATTTCCTGGAATTCCACGAACGCAATTGAGCGTCATGAGGCGCATCGTCAGTGGCGTGCTCATCACCCACCACCACCCCTGCCTGCTCCAGGCTTTGGCTATTTTCCTCCTGCTCCTGCTCCTGCTCCTGTCTATCCTCCAGGGTTTGGTGGCTATCAACCTCCTCCTGCTCCTGCTCCTGCCCCCGTCTATCCTCCAGGGTTTGGTGACTATCAACCTCCCCCTGCTCCTGCTCCTGCTCCTGCTCCTGCCCCCATCTATCCTCCAGGGTTTGGTGGCTATCACCCTCCTCCTGTCCCTGCCCCAGCTCCTCCTCCTGTCTATCCTGCTGCTCAAATGCCAATGTATGGTGCTGTATATTATGAGGGTGCAGCTCACCCTCAAAACATGCAGAATGCCCATCCCTTTCTCCATGAGCCTGGTGTTCAGGGAGTACGAGTTGGAGTTGACCATAACTTCAATCTAATGGAAAATTTCAATCGTGCTCAGGAGGAACGTCGAAGGCAAAGACGTAACAGACGGGGTCCTGCTCCCAATCCACCACCTCCTGATCTGCCTCCTGCTCCATTTAATCCTCCTAATCCTCCTCAACCTCCTGATCCTCAACCTGAACCTGATTATGCTCGATTTAACGTTCAGTTTCATCATCATTTGCAAAACTTGCAAAATCAGGTTGAAGACATGGAAGATCCACGTCTTCGCCAAGTGAGGGAGGAAATGATGCAGCGACAAGCACAGGAGGCTCATCGTCAGCAACAGCTTCATGAACAGTTGCAGCAACAAGCACAGGAGGCCCACCAGCGGCAACAGCTTCAGCAACGGTTGCTGGATCAAGAGATGCATAGGCAAGCACAACTTTTGCAAGCCCAACAACAAGCTCTCTTGCGTGGACAGGAAGAGGAAGCACGTCGTCATCACATAGCTCAGCAGGAGCAGGAGCATCATCTTCAGGCAGAGCAAGAGAGGCTTCAGCTTCAGGCAAATCTGGATGATGCTTGGCAGGACTATCACAATCCAGGATCACAGGAGCAGCATGACCAGGACGAGGAGAGAAGGAGAGCTCAGGAGCGTGAACGTTGTCAGCAGGATGATCCAGAGGATGAGCAAAATGCCGATCAACCACCACCACCATCACCACCACCACCACCACCACAGAACATTCCTATTCCTGTTCAACAACCACCTCATAATGCTCCTGTTCCTCCTGGAGGTCAGCCATATGCAGAGCCTATCAATCATCACACTCTTGGTCCTCTCACTGTAGAGTGTCCCAACTGTCATGCCCGTCACTTTGCAACTGAAAGACTCACCAACTCCTCTGCACGTAATCCAAAATTTGGCATGTGTTGCTTGCAGGGCCAAGTTCATCTCCCACCCCTCCTACCATGGCCTCCTGAGCTCCAGCAGTTGTATCAACAGCGTGAATTTGTCACCAATATTCGTCAGTACAACAGTACTGTGGCATTCACCTCTGTTGGTGTTAAAGTCGATGACCTTGCTCTTCGAGGCTCTGGCCTAAGCTCCTTTCGCATCCATGGATCTCTCCATCACCTCATGGGAAGTCTTATGCCTGGAGAAGCTCAACAGCCTGCCTATGCTCAGCTTTATGTCTTTGATGTAGAGCATGCCACCGATGTTCATGTTGACAGAAACCGCAATCTCAATCCTCAGACCCTCAGACAACTCCATGATATGCTCTACAGACACCATCCCTATGCTCAACTTTACAAGGCAGCCTATCAAGTCATGATAGAGAAGCCTCCAGAGCAGCACAGAGATGTTCAAGTACGCATTCACTTCAAGCCAGGCAGTGATGGTCGAAGATACAATCTTCCTACTTCCAATGAGATTGCTGCCATCATTCCTGGAGATGGATCTGAGGACGTTTCTGATCAACGTGACATTGTATTGCGACTCCAAGGTGGTCAGCTTCGCCGCATCAGCCAGCTCAGTCATGCCTATTCCACCCTTCATTATGTCCTCATGTTTCCTTCTGGTGAGGAGGGATGGCATCTTGACATTCCTCTCCGTCTCCCTGAGGGTGGTCATGGTCGTGCAAAAAAAGTCACCCAGCTGCTGTATTATGGTTATCGCCTTCACATCCGTCCACCTGCAATCGAGCCTGACAACATCTTTCGTGCAGGACGGCTCTTCCAGCAGTATGTGGTTGATGCTTGGGCTACTATCGAGCAAGGCAATTTGAACTGGATCAAAACCAACCAGAAGAAGCTCAGGGCGGACTGCTACAGAGGCTTGACAGATAATGTCCTCAATGATGGCATCGATGATCTGGCTGAGACAGGGCGTTCCTTCATCCTTCCTTCCTCTCATAGTGGAGGTCCTCGCTATATGTATCAACTCCTTCAAGACTCCTTGGCTATATGTCGTGCATGCAAAAAACCAGACCTATTCCTCACCATGACTGCAAATGGGAGTTGGCCAGAGATTGCTGACAATCTTCTTCCAGGTCAGTTCGCATTTTTTGCCTTATTGATGTTTTCATTGCTGATCAGTCATAAAGGTCAGACTGCTGTTGATCGTCCAGACTTGGTGGCTCGCAGTGTTTTATCTCAAGCAGCGGGCCCTCTTGAAGAAGGTTCGCGATGGCTTCTATGGAAAGGTCGCTGGATTGGTGTACACCATCGAATATCAGAAGCGCGGTCTCCCTCACATGCATCTCCTCATCTTCCTTGAGCCAGAGTACAAGATACGCACTGCAGAGCAGGTCGACTCCTTCATCTCTGCTCAGATTCCTGACCAGAACCTTCATCCACAACTCTATGAAGCTGTCAGCAAATTCATGCTCCATGGTCCCTGCACTCCAGAACGTTGCTTGGAGAATGGTCATTGCAAGAAGCGTTATCCAAAGACCTTCTGTCCTCAAACATTCATGAAGGAGGATGGCTATCCAGAGTATGCACGACCTGACAATGGCCGCACAGTCCAGAAGCCTAATGGCAATGTCTTCACCAACAAAGATGTTGTTCCTTATCCTCCAAGGCTGTTGGCAGAGTTCGACTGCCATATCAACATGGAGGTCTGTGCGTCCATCAAGTCTGTCAAGTACATCCACAAGTACATCTACAAAGGACACGACCGTGCCACCTTGGAGATGGGAGGAGCAGTGGATGAGGTCAAATCATACCTTGACTCCAGATACATCAGCTCTGTCGAGGCTATGTGGCGCATCTTTGAATTTCAGATGCATGAGGAATGGCCCACTGTCTATCGCTTGCCAGTCCACCTCCCTGATGAGCAGATGGTCGTCTATGATCCTGAGGATGATGCCCAAGATGTTCTGGACCGTGCTGCAGCCAAGGAGACTTGCCTTACTGGATGGTTCATAGCCAATTCTGATGAAGACCTGGTGGCAGCTGGAGCCCATGACTATCTCTATCAAGACTTTCCCTCCCGCTTTGTCTGGGTTGACAGGAAGGCATGGAAGGAACGCCAACGCGGAAAAGCAATTGGAAGGATGTATGCTGCTGGACCCAACTCTGGAGAGCGCTTCTATCTGAGATTGCTTCTGACTATCGTTCCAGGTGTGTATCATTTGATCCCTCTCATGTCTGCCATCTGCTGACTATTGTTTTTTGAAGGGGCTACCTCCTATGAAAACCTTCGCACTGTTGACGATCATGTCTGTGCTACTTTCAAGGAAGCATGTCAGCTCAGAGGTCTCCTTGATGATGATGGGGAATGGAAGCAATGCTTGAGAGAGGCCTCTCACATGTGCACTGGACATGGCCTGCGAAGTCTTTTTGTCATCATACTCCTCCACTGCCTCCCTACCAACCCTCATCTGCTTTGGAACGACTTCAAGGATAATCTTTGCGATGATCTGCGTCACCGTCTCATTCATCGACTGCACATACAGGATCCCACTCCAGAGCAGGTCCATGACTATGGTCTCTATCTCATTGATGGTCTTCTTCACAAGAATGCCAAGTCCCTCGAGGTGAACTTCCCTGACATACCTCGCTCTCATATGAACTGGGGGGACAGGGAGGGAAACCAGCTGATAGTCGAGCAACTGGACTATGACCAGGACGTTCTCCAGGAAGCTGTGGATAGAGGAGTGCCCACCCTCAACCAGGAGCAGAGACAAGTCTTTGATGCAGTGGTTGAAGATGCCATGAATCGTGATGATCAAACACCTGGACATCCTCACTTTGTGCACAGTGCAGGTGGATGTGGCAAGACATATCTCTGCAACCTCATTGCTTCCAAACTGCGTGCTGAGGGCAAGATTGTTCTCTGTGTGGCTTCCTCTGGAATTGCTTCTCTCCTTCTGCCAGGTGGACGAACAGCTCATTCCCGTTTCAAGCTCCCCATTCCCCATCCATGAGGACAGCACCTGCAACATCAAGAAGGGAGATCCTGTCCATGAGCTTCTGAAGCGCACCTCTCTGATCATCTGTGATGAGATACCAATGCTCCACCGTCACAACCTGGAAGCCTTGGACCGTACCTTGCAGCGATCTTCTTGGTGTTGATGCCGACTTTGGAGGAATCACTGTGCTGTTTGGAGGAGACTTCAGACAGACCCTGCCAGTGGTGCCTCATGGATCCAGGGAGCAGATTGTCAGTGCCACCTTTTGCAGATCTCGCCTCTGGCCAAGACTTCGCATCTTCCACCTCAAGACAAACATGCGTCTTGGTCAAGATCCTGCATCTGATCGATTTGCTGCATGGCTCCTTGAGATTGGGGGTGGTATGGGCACAGATGGAGATGGCACAGTGACTCTGCCAGAAGGAATGCAATGTCCCAACAATGACATCCCATCCCTGATCAACAAACTTTACTCTGATGTCCTCCAACCCAATCATCCTCCCTTGCCTGACTCCTACTTCCTGGACCGCACAATCCTCTCTGCAAAAAACACTGATGTGGACGAGATCAACACCTCAATTCTCAACTCATTTGCTGGAGACAAGAAGTTGTTCACAAGTGCAGACTCAGTGACAGACAGGGAATACAAATACATCCCTCAAGAGTTCCTTCACACTCTCAACCCATCAGGGTTCCCTCTGCACAAACTGGAGGTGAAGAAAGGAGTGCCTCTGATGCTCCTGCGCAACTTGGACCCCACACAGGGACTGTATAATGGGACTCGGATGATCCTGGTGGATTGGAACACAAGAATTCTCAAGTGTCGAATTCTCAAAGAGGGCAACAATCAAGTGGATGGTCAAGATGAAGCCACTGTGCTGATTCCTCGGATGAACATGGAGGCCAGTGATGAAGAGAACCCCATTCCTCTGAAGCGTCGACAATTCCCTGTGCGACTTGCATTTGCCATGACTATCAACAAGGCTCAAGGTCAGAGTGTCAAGTGGGTTGGTCTAAATTTGAGGACACCTGTGTTCAGTCATGGACAGCTGTATGTGGGTTTGTCTCGGTGCACTCACCCATCAAGAGTATTTGTGATTTTCCCTGAAGATGAAGAAGAGAGAAAGACAAGCAATATAGTGTACACAGAGGTGGTTAGAAGACTGATTGAAGATTGATGTACAACAGATTGTATAAATGTGTATTTGTATATGACAAAGATTTATTTATTGAAATTGTGTTGAAATGATAAAGACTGGAGGGGCAAACGGCCCCTCCAGCAGAGCACGAAGTGCTCTGCTTGCTTCCTGTGCCGAAGGCACAACGGGCTTGGACTCGTCATAAAAGAATGGGAGACCGGTTTTGTGGCTGTGTGTGGGAGACGCGTAGCTCGCTAAAGGCCACATGGGAACGCTTAGCTCGCTTAACCTCGATTTAGAAATTTCACGTGGTTCTGTCAATCGGAGTTTCAATTTCAAAAAACCGTTCTCCCTTACTATACGACCTCACTGTCCAAAATTGGTTAAGCCACAACAAGGGGAGGAACACCAAGCAAATAGAAAAATGTGAAAACAACAATGATGTATATATGTACTGTAATTTATTGTGTATACATAAAAATGTGAAAAATGCGAAAATATAAAGATAGGAAAAATGGGCAATGGGTAAACATGGGAATGGGAAGGTGGAGAATGGAGAAATGGGAGGAGGAGGACGGGAGGATGGGAGAATGGGAGAACAGGAGAATGGGAGAATGGGAGATAGGAAAGCAGAAAATAGGACAGAGACACGGGAGAATTTTTTGGGAAGGGCAAGAGTCAACAGCAAGACACAAACAGTGAGACTGAAGTTTACCTGGGACACTGGCTTGCATCCTGCTGGCCGAGGTACGAGGCCACGGGATTGCAAGCCAGTGTCCCAGGTAAACTTCAGTCTCACTGTTTGTGTCTTGCTGTTGACTCTTGCCCTTCCCAAAAAATTCTCCCTGTGTCCTCTGTCCTCAGAACTAAAATAAAAGTATATAGTATTTTGTAAATGTAATATGTAGACATGTGCCGAAGGCACAACGGGTGTGGGCTAGTGGTAAGTCCAAGGCGGCCACCACCACGCCAATGCATGCAGACCAGGTACGTAGACAAAATCGAAAATATAATGATGGTGTAAACGGTTCAGGGTTCGGTCCGGTCCGGGTCCGAACCAAAAAAGGTGGAACCTAGGCCTTGTTTCTCCGCCAGATTTCCGCTGAAAGGTTCCGACATTGGAGAGGTGGCTATTTTTCTGCCTCTCCGCCAGCGTTTTGACAACGTTCTGGACACTGGGTATCAACCGGCTGATATCTTGAGTCTGGAATACTATGCTCGCGGTTACTATTTAATTACCAGCTGCGCTAAATTAATATTGATTATGATTGTTTTCTAAATTGATACATATCAATATTTAATCATACAATTGATTAGTATCTGGGGTAATTGCACCACGTCGCTTCGTTTGCTTCGTCTGCACACATATCCAGGAAACCCAACAATATATTATAACCTGCAACTACTAGGTGCTGGTATTGTTGTAGATACAGTAGATATTCCTAGAGATACTGTACTAATGCAATCAATTCGACAGTCACGTATCACACCAGCTGGTGTCGGTGTCGAAAATAAGTCATAGTCACAGGTCACATTGAGGTTTGTCGAAACCATCACAAATGTTATGAGTGGAAGCAAAATGTGCCTCCGCTACCTCCTGATTAACCGAGACAATGGATTTTTTTTAATTACAGCACTTTGCGAATATGATGACAGTTGTATGCTTTCAGAGAAAGAGAAAAATAAATAAAACACATAACCACAGTCAATATGTATCTGTGTTATTCTCTACTACCATGTTCCGCAAAATCAGCCGTGACGTCAAAATTGCTGTAATAAAACTCTACAAAGATGCTCATATGTCCAAAGACGACATTATAAACTAGTGTTTTAAAGTCCAGTTACTGGACCGAAAAAAGACCGGCAACCCAACTGGACCATGAACGGTTGCAACTGGACCTCGGTTGTGGTTGCACTCTATTTTGCTAACCCCGGTTGTCGGTTGCCTGACATTAGTTAAATTCCCAGGACTGCTGGAAAACCAGTTGCGACTGGTCACAAGTCAAACCGGTTGCACATTGACACAAGAACTATACCATGAGACATGTAATGAAAGTAACTACACGGTGACTAACTCGCCCTCGTCCTGATCCCACTTGACCATGTCATTCTTGTCCAACATAAGCTCCACATATTCCTGCAATGTGACTTGCTTGATGATTGATGCGTTTGTAGCAGCCATATCAATGATGGTATCCCACCATGCATGCTTGAGGACCTGTAGTTGCTCGAATTTATCAGAACCAAGATGTGAGTGACGATCGGTTGCAATTTCTGTGCCTGCTGAGAATAGCCGCTCGCATGGGACAGAAGATGCCAGAACTGCGCAAACATCCATTGCAATTCTTGCAAGGGTAGGGTAGATAGATGAATGGTTCTATGTGACATTAAAAAAGAATAGTAAACATACTAAATAAACTCACCGACCACCACTGAATGATGTCGGTATCCTTCGTAACATCCTCTGGCATGTCTTTGAGGTAATGGCGAAGCTCGGCTGCCCATCCAGCATTGTGCTCATAGATGGCCTGCTGAACTAACATGTGGCGATGTTGGTCATACTCAGACTCAACGGTCGAGTCACCATCAGCATTAGTAGTATCACCAGTTCCCAAGCTTGTGGGAAGTGGTTGGTGCAAGTCCCAATACTCCTCCATCATCTTTTCAACTACCTTGAGCGCTTCATCATGCCAGTCTTTGGCGTTTTGATTTCCTGCAGCATGCTCTCTGGCTTGTTCTTCAGGACCTCCCCACGCCATCTTGATATATGCGAGTTTGTAGTATGGGTGCAGCACTGTATATATAATCAGTCAATTGACAGTCGCGTTGAATTATGATATAGCAAACGTACCAAGGGCAAGAACATAGACCGGCTTATCATCCAACTTGTTGTAATACTTTGTGATCTTTGTGAGACCATGTTGAAGGGCTTCCTTGTACAACGTGAATTGTATAAGTCCACACTTTGATTCCCAAGCCATTTGCAGTTCCTCCATAGCAGGTATTGCACGCCATAGTGTTGGCAGGTGTTCAGAAGAGAAGTATTGTTGGATGTCATTGGCGTCCCAAGAAAATGTTAGTGGGTGTTGCTTAGATGCTGTTTGTGACTTACTGATATCATAACTCGAGTATCATTCATGCGCTCCCAGTCTGATGACTTAAGGCTAAACACGGTCCATGGGATATGCTTTGTGACACGTCTGTGATGCCGGATGGATGTGATTGGTCCAAAAAGCTCATCAGCTGAATTCACAAAGAGATTGATAGCCTAAATAGAAGGTCAGCATCGACGAACCACATAAAATTGTTAGTGTACCTGCTGTAGGTGATAGGCACGACCAAGCATCCCATCAGCAGTCCCCCAGCGCACATTACTATGAAGAGGGATCTTGAGCGGTCTTTTGATGCCACACTTGCCTTGCAGCATCTCGAAATACTCAATGCGCTGTCCTGAGCACTGAATCTTCAAGCCGTTAGATAAAATAACTTGCCAGAAATAATGAGAACATACCTTGATGGCCAATGTACATATTGCGGCAACGACATCAAGTGAGTCTCCAAGAACGCGGTTGTTAGGCAGTGATGGGTCAAACTCCCATATAGCCATGGTAGTCTCAACATTGGCAATGCGTGTGATGACTGACATAACATCAGTGATGGCAAGATTAAGGACATGGGCAAGACAGGGAAGGCGGTGTTGAGTAGCATCAAAGTTGTAGATATGACGGCGGTGCAGTAGTGTCTCGATGTTATCGCAAGTCGTGTCATTGTTGCTGGTATTGTCTGCAGTAAGACAGAACAGCTAGTGGAGGCCTGCATTAGCGTCTCAGATGACAGACCAGTAGAAATATGTACCTTACTTGAGTGCACTGTGATAATTCCAGCATGCTCACACAGACCCACAAGATACCGTGCCAGGTTGTGCCCACTGTGTGCCCCAGATATACCTCTAAATGCAATAACCTGTGAAAATAGCGTCCATGAAGTTTTGCTAGCCTCAATCCAGTGTGCGGTAAGGCCTAAAAATGCAACCTTGGTTTGATCAACAGACCACAAGTCAGTTTTTGTTGAAATATGGCCAGTTGTGGCAGCCTGAGACATGTTAGCCTGAGATAGAGGAGCAACTAGTAGTAGGGATGACTCACCTGCATTTTGGCCTTGAGCCCCCCAATGAAATTGATGAAAGAGTTGTGAATATAAGATGACACATCATGGGCTGAGGGTATGTCCACTGGCAAAGTGCCTGGCCGCATTGCCACCAGGCAATTTCTAAATGAGTGTTTGTCAGCCACCGCAAGACTCTAATATACAACAGCGCTGATTTCAACACTATCGACTTGCAGCAATGTATGATAATCACTCACCTGATCATCACAGACGACAAACTTGGCAACCGCATGCAAGATATTATCTCTTGAATACTCCTTTGACTTCTGCTTCTTCTGAAACATTCCATCAAGGCTCTGATTTCCCAGTTTCTTCACTTCCTGCCTTCTCTTCACTATGTTGCATGGTATCGCATGGTGATGCTCTTGCAAACCCAGTTCTTCGCACTTGCTCTTGTACACCTCATAATGACTCCGGATGTGCTGCCGACAAGATGAGTTACTTCCAACATGAAACATCTTATGCTTCCCATTTTTTGCAACAAATTTCTGATCGTTTCTGTGGGCACAACATACTAGTAAGTCATTGTGATTTATTTAATTGAATTTATCTA
Source organism: Suillus paluster (assembly GCF_016628075.1). Classification (NCBI taxonomy): domain Eukaryota; kingdom Fungi; phylum Basidiomycota; class Agaricomycetes; order Boletales; family Suillaceae; genus Suillus; species Suillus paluster. The sequence goes on from NW_024537618.1 coordinate 261,851, forward strand.
CTCACTTGCATATATTGCACCAGCGTCCCTTCACTGTTTCGATATTTCCACTCGTTTCGCAAAACTTGACTGTACAACGATCTGAGAACACTGTAAGTACATCATCTGCACTGCACTTTTTTGTTTTCCGTGCATCAGGTACAATTGCATGATGTATTTCTTGCAGGCAATTGCTGTCCTGCCATCAAATACATTCAGCTAACATCCAATCAACAGGCTACAATGAAACAAATTGTAATCACCACTTCATCTTTGTTATCGGTATCATCTACAGGCTCGACTTCAACCTCGTCGTCCTCACCCTCCAATTCAACCTCCTCAATGGACTTTCAATGAGCACATTTCGGCTTCGACGGTGCTGGAGCCTTTTTTTTCGAAGTTTCTCTGCGTTTGGCCTCACCCTCACTGGTTTCTAACTCGCTCTCGCTAGTCACAGCTTTCCTTTTCCGACTCTTTGCCTTTGGCGATGAAGGCTTTGACTTTGGTGGCCGTGAGCACTTTGCTTTGTCAGATACCATCATGGCAGCGGCTTTTTCAGTTGGTCATCATGCGCATGTAGACTTGCCACCTGACATAGCAGAGAGATACTAAGTTCAATGTAGTGGAGGGGGGGATTCAAACAGAAGGCTCTAGTAGCACTAGTAGTTGCACCAGTATTTTCTTATATGCTACAGCATTGTGTATACCACGTTCCTACATGACTCACTATGTACTTGGTCTAGACTGGTTCAACCTGGTCTGGGACCGCTTTATGAAGACTGGTTGCAACTGACTGTCATATGGTCCTGCAACTGAAGTTAACCGGTCTTTGAGAGTTTGGTCCGGTCTTGTGTTAGTGCCGCTAAAAACTAGGACCAGTTTGGGTCCGGTTGTGCCAAAAAAGGCAAAAAAAACCGGACCAAACCTGACTTTAAAACACTATTATAAACTGTGTTGGCTTCTCTGAAAGCACCTTCTGGCGCACACTCAAGCTATGGAGGGAGACGAGTGATGTCATCACTCTGTTGTGCACTACTCGTGGTCGCCCCCATCTTCTATACTACAACAATGTTGATTACCTTGTCCAACTCATTGAACACTGTCCTACGTGGTTCCTGGATGAGCTTGCCGAAATGCTCGACAGTAACTGGTTCATTTCCATTCATTATGTCACTGTTCATCGGACACTGGAGCGTGCTGGGGTTTCCTACAAAAAGTTGCGGCACATTGCCAAAGAGAGGAATGAGCTGTGTCGTGCGGAGTTTGTTGCTCGCATGGCACAATACCAGCCAGAAGAAATTGGGTTTCTGGATGAAACTTCAAAGGACGAACATACTCCGGGGAGGGCTTGGGGCTGTTTGAAGTGTGGGAAATGTGCAGAAAGTCAGCAGCCTTTTGTCAGAGGATCGCGGGTGTCTGCACTCGGTCTGCTCACAATTGATAGAATGATTGCCTCAGCAGTTATTGAAGAATCATTCACCACCAGTTGCAGAAATGATTGCATTGCATGGTTGGTCTTGCTCTCAATTGCTAATCTAAATCTGACTACGTTTTCTAGGTGTACAACTTGAATATCTTCCGCCATACTCTCCAGACTTGATCCCTATCGAGGAAGCTTTCTCGAAGATCAAGGCTTTCATTTGTCATCATGAGGACTATTTTGTGGGCTCGGATAGCATTATTTTTGATGCATATGAAGCCATGACAATCATCACAGACTCTGATGCAATCTCGTACTTTATACATGCAGGGTACTTCTAGTGTACAGGAATAATGTTCGTCCGCAGCACAGTGAAAGCAATAGTAGTACATGTTACGGTTAAGCCCGGCTTAACCAACAGTGCACTTGATAGGGTCGATCCCGTGTCCGCTTCATGGAGCACCAGGACGATGGAAGACTGAATGGAGGCTGTCCATCCAGAATGACTGACTAAAGGTTCAAAGAAGAAGCTAGAGTCGTATATCACAAGTGAAGATCAAGTTAGAGAAATACATGGTCTAACTACTGGGGTATATATAGGTATCGTCCTATGGGTTCAGGGTAGGCTTGGGTAGCCAGAAAGTATCCCAACTAGGGTAATCGGTCTATGTGAGTCATAAGGACTCAAAGATAAGAGTACCGGTTCAACGGTAAGGGTCCAGGTATGGTACCGGCACAGCGGTAGGTGTCCAAGTCAGATAACACTATCTGTCATGTAAGCGATAGGATAAACAATAGTCAGTACCATGGTATCAGTAGGGGCGATAAGGGAGAAGCGCGCGGCTTCTATTGATCCCGGTCTAGGTCGATTCCAGAGCTGTCCTGCTCCAACAGCTGTCATGCTGTGCTCTGCAGTTTAGTCACGTGCCGGTGATGTCATCTGTCACGTGTTGTAACGCGGTTGTGACAGCGATGTTTGGCGGAGACGATAGGGGCCTGAGGGTCCCTGTAACAGTACATTCATGGTGGACACCAGCAAACTTGAACCTAACCTTGACGAGACCATTGTTCGACAGCATCCTTCATCGCCGCGATCTTGCCATTCATGAACCCCATTTCTTTCAGCTCGGAGACCACAATGTACTTGATGGTATGTGTTCCTGTGTAGCTGTTATTGTGTAACTTGGTCAGGATTGCATTTGCAAGTGAAAACTTAGTGCAGAAATCAATAAGTGTGAGATCGAGACCAGGCTGCATTGTTGGAGGTAGGAGGGGCATCAACTCTGGTCTCTGTGTGGCAGTGCTACCATGTTGGCCGCATTCTCAGGTGCTGGGGGACGAAGGAACCCAAGGAGCTCAGGTGGTATGTTGAAGTTGATGGTTGGAGCACTGGATGTGTTCTTGTCACGATCGGATAAATGTTGCTGAAGGAGAGGTGATTTCACAGCCATTTGGTTGTCATGCAAACCATCAAAAGCACGATGGTTTGGAGGTTGTTTTACAGTCACAGGGGTGGATTCTTCACCTATAAAACCATGAGTGGCTAATTATAAGAGCGAGAAAAATCTTAGATGACCATTGCAGCAGCCCAAATCTGAAAGTGGTTGTGGCTAAGCAGAAAATGTTCTCTGTTGTCAGGAGGAATGTAGCATTGGCCACTTGATGGGCACCCTGCCTTGTTACAGACCCACCAGTTCTGCAGTGTCTTCATGTGTGCAGCAACCTTGATGTTCAATGGAAGTTCATCTGGGGTTTTCTAACATTCACGTCAGCATGCTTGTCTTGTTACCTATTCTTCATGCTCACCTTGCCTTTCTTTTCTTCTTTGGCCTGTTGGCACTGTCGTCGTCGGTCCCATCATCTTCATTGTCACTGCCAACATTGTTTTCTTTCCCCGTCCCTTTCTTGATCAAGGTATTGTCATCTAACACTGCATATATGCGCTCATCTGACGCCTTCTTGAGAATAGCCTCGATAATAACCTTCGCTTGAGGGTCCTTGCACTTGATGGCTACTTCACATAGGTTGTCGAAGTCATCTTCATTCACAAGTGGGATTGGAGATGTTTGATGCTGAGGTACCGAGAATGTGAGTTTGTAGTCTGAGAGATCAGGTTTCTTAAGCTTGAGACGTTCAGCGAGCTTCTCAGTAATCTTGACCTTCACTTCATCCCAATCCAGGCCTTGTGCAATTTTGAGGAGTGCTGCTACATCTTTTCGTCTTTTGTCAGGCTTCTTCATCTCATCCTGGGGATATATAGCTAATAAGGCTGATTGGTGCAGTGTTGGCTGAGTACTATGGTGTCACTATGAGCTGGCTCTGCTCTAAGTCATCCGAGAGTATGACGAACCTTTTTCTGGCTGTTCCTTGGGAGGACAGTCTCTCTTCTGTGTCTTTTCTGGTTCAGCCTGAGGTGATGGGCTCCGCGAAGGGGGACAGTGGATTCAACAGACACAGATTGTTCGCGCTGACTCAGAGGGGAGCTCATCAGAGAGCTATAGGAGAGCTCATAATTTTAATGATACTATCATCAGAGAATGTATTAAAGAATATACTGCTGTATGGTAGGGGCATAAGATACAAGATATTAACAGACGTGCCACAGATTTGCGATGCGCGTTGTTTGGTCTAATTTGAACACCGTCATTTTTATTTCTTTCTCTTTCTCTAAAAGTGTACAACTGTCATCATATTTGCAAAGCGCTGTAATACACAAACAATGTATAGAAATGTATGGTTACTTACTCTCCATTGTTGTGGTGGTGCCACAATTGGTGTGAGTACAACGTGTTTGTGTGGGCAGTTTGAAGGCAAGGAAATCAAGTACAGAGAGTTTTTCATGGGGTAGAAGGATGGTGAAAGCTTCCTTTGGAGGTTCTAGGAGTGGGTGAGGGTACCTCAGGTTTTTGGTGTTGTTCATGTTGACTTGATTCAAGTAGATTGTTGAGATCAAAAGGTATGTTTTAACTTTTGATATTGTTTGATGAATCATTGCCTTTTTTGGCAGATTTCTGGGAGTAGCATTTGAGTTTAAAGTTTGGCTGAGTTGTTCTGGGTTTTCCTGCAAGATACAACATTCTTTGTTTGTTTTCTCATTGTAACAGAGTTAATAGTTAAATTCTGATTGATATAAGTATGTTGTTGAAAATATGGGTCTGTCACATGTCACAAACCTAAGTGTTGAGATGTCAGATCAATGCAGTAATATGTCACGGTCACACTACACTGTCAAATTGATTGCATTAGTACAGTATGCTAGAGTGTTGTACATTCTAACCTTTGCTATATCTGTCCTAGCTCATTTTATATAAGTTCTTACAAATTTCCTTCACACTCATAGCAGAGCTTCCTCAGTGACTTCCATTAAGTCTACTGAGCTTGTGTACTTGCTGCAGGTTATGAGCCCTGCGCTTGTTAATTAAAACTAAACTACAGTACATGAAAGCAAGCCTGCCATGTCTAGCTCAAGCACTAAACTTGGAGAAGATTTTCTACATGTCCTAAAACTCACTGTGGACAGAGAAAATTGGATGACCTATAAGGATAGGTTGTCATGGTCTGTAGATGCTCGTGGGTTTCTTGGTCACCTTAAAGGGACCGAGAAGAAACCAGTTGATCCCTTGACGTTGTCAGGAAGAGGAGCATTGTGAGTACTGACCACATCAGATGAAATTAGAGAGCTCGCAGCCTATAAGGTCACATTGAAGGAATGGCACATGGGCAAAGCTATCATGAAGCAGCAAATCGATAGCATAATCCCTGATTCCCTGTTTATACAAGTTAAGAACTGGGTGACAGCAGGGGAAATCCACTTGGAGAAGCATTCTCGAGTTGTGTCTGTCAAGCTATTGTGGAAGCTGCAGGACCAGAAGTGTCCCAAAAAGGGTAACATCTGTGAGCACTTCGACAAGATGTGGGTGATTAAAAAACAACTATCCTCACTTGGTCCTACTCCAACAGACGATAGCTTCACAGCTATAATAATGAGCTTGCTCCCAGCATCCTACAACCCCCACTTGTCAGCATTAACAGCATCCACTAAAGTCTCAAGCATTTGGCAACTCACCGCAGACATACTAATGTCAACTGTTGTAGACAAATTTAACCATTGCACAGCAAAGACAAAGAAGAATGGCTTGTCAAATGATGATGCAGCCTATAATGCTAACCTAGGTAGATGGTTGAAATGGATCAAGGGCAACTGCCATAATTGTGGTAAATATGGCCACATGCAGTGAGACTGTTGAGGTGCAGGTGGAGGAGCAGCTGTGGACAAGGACAAGGCAAAGGACAAGTCCAACAGCAAAGGGAAGGACAAGAAGTCTGAGACTGCAGCCAGCACCAAGGACAAAGATAATGATGAGGAGCCTGTAGGTGTTTGGCTGATGGATGATGAGGAAGACAAGACAATTGAAGGAACATCATTCATGTACATGACACTAGCCAACTCAAACTCCCAATGTGAACCTCAAACAGAGTTGCTTGATTCTGGTGTGTCAAGACATATGTTGTCCTATCAAGACCTATTCTAAGACTTTGTCAATATTGTCCCAAAGCCCACCACAACAGCTGACAAACACACCTTTGAGGCAATTGGCAAAGGGAACATTTCATCACCCCACTGAATGGTGAGTCAAGCACTTGAGTTCTCCTCAAGGGATGAAAAGAACAGAGTCAGACTGAGGAGTATTCTATAGGCACATAGGTGCAGAAATGCTCATTCTCGCAGCTCATGTTGACGACTGCACTGTTACCAGCAGCAACAGCAAGTTTGTACCAAGTTTCAAGCTCGACATCACTGTGCGTGTGGGTGAGGAAAATAGACTCTGGGGTGATTCAGAAGTCTAACAAGGGTGCGAGACAAATACTTGTCCCAAGGGGATTGCTACTGGATAGCGAGTCCTCAAGTAAGTGCGAGGAAAGCAAAGACTAGACTCTGTCTAGTGACCTGAAGGGTTCCAGTTACTAAGACTGGGAACGCACTGATGCGGAAGGTACGCAACAAGTGGAACAAAGCGCGTGATGGACGGAACAAGCGCACAATGAGCAGAACTAATGTGCAACAAACAGAACAAGTGCGGAACAAGCGGAATGAACAGAACTAATGTGCGGAACAAGCAGAACTAATGGCGGAACAAGCAGAACTAATGGAGGGAAAAAGAAACTACGAGCCTATACAAGGAAGATTGGGCAAAGTTGGACCAGGCTTGTGTCTGGTACTTGCTCCAAGTCGTCGGATCCGATGTCGGGCGTTTCGAGTGGAACTCACGGATGCAGGAGCATTGCAATGAGACCAGGAATAGATTCAGGAAGATATTTTAAACAGTGAGTGGAGTACTGGGAAGTACTCTGTAAGTGGAAGTGGAGTCGAGTCTATCAAAAAGGTAAAAAAACTAAGATCCCATCTATTGCTATCTATATAGGAAGGGGTTCTGAAAAGCGCTATGCTACAACCAGGTGAGGCTGTGAGATAAGGAACTGGTTCCGAGTAGCGGAAAGATCCGTATAAGTATCGTAACACATGTGAAATGAGATAGCAACATGTAGTAACATGAGGAACATAGCAAGGACTCACCAGTGAGGATGGAAGGACGGGGACAGGACAGAGGAGGATGTTCTGAAGGCTAAAGGGATATGATGTGCGTGGTGTGCGGTTGTTTTGCTTGGTTCCACTGTGTTCTGCTTAGTTCTGTGTAGCGGACGGGTTGGATAAGATGTGGATGGGTAGTGGAATGTAGCGGAACACATGGAAAGATGCTGGTAAGGCTGGGAATTATACAGGATACAGGCTTACAGTGGGGACATT